>NC_052499.1:38623510-38824387 GCF_016617805.1 Bactrocera tryoni | reverse complement strand
GTATATCGAAAATATATACTTAGAGTATGCTTATATGAACATTTCCACAGAAAAGCCCTAGTATATTAATTTAATTGTCGCTTGTCTTTTATCATTCATCAAAGTGAAACATTAAAATTTAAACGATATTCGCAGAAAATATCCAGTTGCAATAATCAATAAATAAATGCTTCGAAAACATAAATTTTACCCTCGAAATGATACAAAAGATTCTTATAAAAGCCGCTGAAAAAATATAACGATAGGCGTGGCACCGTTCAGATTTAGGGTAAAACCCATATCTCAGAATTTACTCTACCAATATTAAGCACACTACAACTTTCACTTTCAGTAAGCAAATCAAGGACCAATTAAGGTATCAGGAATATTTCCTTTGAAGTATGCCAGTTTATAAAAGAAAATAGTCCAAACTGGACCAAAACTACCAACGTCCTCAGTTATCAAATATATATGGTCCCAGTTCCTACTGTGAACTTGGTATCGAAAACATCGGTCAATCTGTGATATGTATATTATAGATACTCAAAGATAATCGTTATCTGACAATAATATGTCTGTTTGCCAAAAATCGGTTGAATCCGGTAATTACTTCCCTTAGCGCCCGTGTACCCAACCGAAAGAATTTCGAACCTTACTCTTACTTTATGCAGCATATTTCAGTCAATATTTGTATTTTGCTGAAAACTGAAGAGTGTGTTTTGCTAATAAGAGTGTATTTTTGTGTATAAAAGGGATAAAATCGGGTGAAGACGTTCCTTAACTATCGCATAAGTAAATCAGGATTTTAAAGCATCTGTTAGACTTTATACCGCAAATCATTGTCTTAGCAAACTTAGCTGAGCATATAATACTGAATATATACGTATATACTATAGATTAATGCCGAAATGATGTTCGTTATTCGAAGAAACCATATACCGAATAAGTTGGTAAGTGACCTTTGGTCCATGGGAATTGGACCCCTTATATAATGAGTTCCGACCTTCTATCTATTAGGACAATTTTGAAATATTATTCACTCACCGGCGGTAAAATATATGTAGTTATTACTACCTTAGTCTAATAAGTCGCGAATTCGATTGTAATTCATTTACGATTTCCTCGAACAATGATAGTTGAATTCACACGCAAGAACTATAAAATAAACTTTTGCCAATATCTGAAAGTATTTAATCGGCATTGATCCTGACAAGTTGCAAGGGTGAGAAATGTTCGGTTCTACCATAATTTCGCTCTTCCTTACAATATTCTTCTTTATACCTTGTGCACAGATCCCTTGTTAAAAACTTACGCGTAAAGCAGCTATGTTAGTTATATGGCTTATCCAGTAATTGTACTTGGCACTATATGCAGCCCCTGCAAAGAAATAAAAATAAAACTTCTGTATTCGATCTCATACGAGTATACCATAGTAAGTCAGCAAAACACTTTGTGGCCAATAAAAATATGCACAAGCGTTTAATTTCTCCTCCCACCAGTTTGATGGGATGTCTGAAGGTATGAGCTTCGAAGTATTTATGCCTTGAAACTCGGGACAATGAAAACGTAAGTGTTTAGATTTTTCCACCTTGTTTTCTTTCAAACAAGAACGCACGGTTAGTGAGCTAAAGGAGTTGTTAGTCACTTTTTTGAAGGAGGCCGCGATCATGAGCAGTAAATCTACCGATACCGTAATGAGAGCTCTGGATTGAAAAACACTGAAATAGTCAGGAGGTCTGAAAATGAAGTTTACCTGAGAGTATACCATCCACTAAGCTTTAATTTATATGCAAAGAAGGTCAATCTGTTGCAGGTATGTGGGTAGAGAAAAAGCCGCCAAAGTGTAGTTTGGCCACTCCTTGATCGAAAAGGTGAAAGCAATTTAAGCGGCCATACACCTTCCGGTGATATCTATTGATGGTACATGCAAAATGAGATTACTATAAGTGCCATTGTTAGAGGGGACCTTAGTGCACCGCACTTGCTGACAAGTGCCGCCCTTTGTACGCTCTCGAACTTCCTTGCAAGTGTGGTCTTTTCTAGGTCCCTCCATCACAGAAATACCGGATAGAATATAAAGTGCTTGACTACGGTGCCGTAGGGCTAGAGAACCACTTCGTTGAGAGACCCCACCGTTGCCAATGACTTATCTACAGCCGTATAAGATATTCAATGCTTTATTTCTCTCTCCTTTTTAGGCTTCCATGAAAACTTCCTAAGTCCGGTTTGGAAGCGGATGCTTCTTACTTAAGAGAGTATGCGAATACCTCCAGAAGTGGTATATCTGCTTTATTCAAAATCAGCAGTTACGTTAAAACGAATATACGTTCTTTTGGAAATTGATTTAGAAAAAACTTATGATTAAAATAAATTAAGACAGTCAATATTATAACAACAATGCACTACGTTCATAGCTTAAAAATTACTGGAGTAGTCGCAATTAAAATCGTTGAGAACATTATCTCTCCTTCTTATAATATACCATGCGAGTGGGTAGACCACATTCCATATAACAGTATTGTTGAAAGATTATGAAAGGATGAATATAACTCATATTTAAAATGAACCAATTCTAACTTTTATATCCTCCGAGCCCTTATATACTAGATAATATACATACATATACATACTGATATCGCTGACGCTGATATGTGAAATGGCTTAACCAACATTTGATGAGAGCAAAGAGCAACCTATAATTTATTAATTTTAATTCGTCAGATATGTATGTTATTTTTTCGTTTTTACATAAATTAATTTTCATAAGACAATTATCTTACATGCTTTGTGGATTCACTTCAGCGTATTTTCCATATGGTATACATGTATGCGTGTACAATGAACTCTTTACAAATAATTTCGTTTCTCTCTCATGACCATTTAACCGGAAATCACTTTGATCATTTACCAAGCAATTTTAATGAAGCAAAATGCAACGTAAATTTTCCAAATACGTGGAGGTAAATCGTGCAAATGTAGTGGTCGGGAGTTTTGAGCTCAATCTGCATATATCGGCATGGTTTTCTACAGAATTTTCTTATCAAATCTGATTATGTTTTTGTAATAATATCAAATATATAATAATAAGCTACTTTGTATAAGTTTATTTTCAGAATACACTGCTAACCTACATGTACTTAATGAGAAGGTATTGTTGATAATAATAATGAAGATAGAGATAAAGAAGACGGACAACGGAATGGTAGAAAATCAACTGATTTTTGAAAGTCAACGTTTAAGATAACTCAAATAGTGATGCAAAATGGATCAATTAGAACAACCCTAAACACAAACAAGTGAGGAAGAGCTAATACATTTTACTCTTGCAACTTGCATGGATCAACGCCGGAATAATAGCTGTTGGCAATACTATTAAAATTTGTATCGAAAAGGTTCAACTTGGTTATTCGACGAAAGACGAAATGGTGAATGGATTACAATCAAATTCGGTATGATGTTGCCTGATTTTCAAGATCATAGACCCACTTTGTTTTATTTTTATATTTTTCTTTCTGTCAGCGAATATTATGCGAAAATCACTAGGGCCAACTTAGTGGATGCTTGATTACACAATTTTTTAACATTGCTAAGCTACAAAGGACAAATTATTTTCCAGAAATTTTAATATCTATATATATAAAAGAATGTTGTGTTAGTTACACCATTTTTAACTCAAGAACGGCTGAACCGCTTTAGCTGAAGATTGGTGGGGAGGTCGCTTAGAACCAGGATAAGGACGTAGGATACTTTTTATCTCTTTATGTCAAAATATAATACAACTCATTAATACAAAAATTATATTTCAAATAATAAGCATTTGTTCAAACTTCATGTTCGTAGGAATCATTTGAATATATGCGTACAATTTTGAACAGATTCTCCTTCAAAAATAATACAATTGCGAAATATTTGTAATAGTAGAAAAGAACTGCAACCAAATACGGTGTACAATGGATTATAACTGGCTCAGTAATCAGTCGTTGAGTATGTATTATACAACATGCATACAAAAAGACTGATGTCAAAACCATTCCAGCCGACTTTTTCGTCTTTCCACGCCTTAGAACCGGTCCACCATGTGCAGTCCACTAGAATGACTGTCGATTGGACTCCAGTGGGAAATGATGGAGATATGTTTCTATTGTCAATTCGGTTTTATTACGATTAAAGAGCACTCAAACACTTCTCAGAATCAGTTATTCATTGTTTTGTTGGTTTATGAACTTGCGAAGCACCCACTTTGCACAGAGCTTTCGCCTCTTTTGGGCATCATTCTCCTTTGCTCATTTCACCTCTTTCATACCAGCAAATCCCTTTTCAACGGTGGATTTCCCTGGTGCAGAGCCCAAATTCAACAGTATTTTCCTCCAAAAAGAAATGCTTTGTTAACACACTAAATGCTTTTATTATCATTTTTTTGTAAACTAACACAAGTTGCTTTTCAAAAATACTATATCTCATTAACTAATAGTTATAATCCAACTAATAGAAATCATATATGTAGATGGTAGTATTAGTATTATCTATGTATCAGCCACAGTGACGCATGGACGGGTCCTCTAGTATAAATATAAACATGGAGTAAAATCAGGCGGACGTTTAAGGCAAGTTTTCACCCATTTTTATTCATTTTAGGTACAAAGATGCACCGTTATTAGAAAAAACGCTTTATCATTTTCATTGAGATTCCTCAAAAATTGTTCGTTATTGCGGTACAAAGTCCACTGGAAGCTCGAAAATCTCTACCAAAAAAAGGTTTATACTTTAATTTAGTGCTTACTTAAAGCTCTTTATAGATTTTCGTTTAATGGCGTTTTGTGGCAGTGGTCTGATTAGCCCATCTGCGAACTCGTGCTGACACGTGTATCAAGTTTTACTAAGATAATTATATTTATTTTTATTCAAGTGATCGCTTACATATGGTACGGTACAAACGCATGGCGGATGACGGATAGTCACTCATTTTTCGCTTCATCATTATCATTTATATATACATAACTCCACCGTTAGTTGAACAAAACTCTTATACACTGTAGCTACATGTTGTGGCTAAATGAGCTAAGCCTCCCCCTAAAGCCACAACATCAAAGCACCTATACACAAAGGCACAACACCGTCACACTGCAATGCACCACACCAAGAAAACTCACACATGAGAACCACACATTAGTACCATACCAATAGAACCCACACGCGAGAGCACACACACCACACTCGATGATACCACACCAGATATCACACAACCAAATGGATCATGCGATCACACGTTGAATCCGTACGTCGCGACGCGTCGCCTTTTCGATCGTCGCCCTTTTCGCCGCTGGTACCGATATTTTAAGACTATTACATCATTATTGTTATTTTATTATTTAAACGCAATTAAATAAACCCTCATACCTGTATCGTGCAGTAATAAAATTGTCGAGAAACAGAAAAGGTGAAAGTGCAAAGTGGTAAATGCATATGTGTTCAGTGAAGTGGGTAAGGAATTAAACATGTTGTAAGAGTATGAAAATCATATTTGAAACCAAGCCAGCCAGCCAGCCAAATCAACGGCTAAGCCGAATATCCATGAGCCCGAGGTACTGCGCTCTATTTAGTGTGATCAGACGGACGTGTAATTTTTCGAACATGATAATTTTTGGCCTTATGTTGCAAGTCCGGTTAAAAACTATTTGGAAATCAGCGGCAAATGTTTAATACTTCAATGAAGTCGGCAGTTGCTGTCCTTCAGGAGGAGCAGCTGTCAGCGATCGTCAACCCGCTGAAGAAGGATACACGTTGCTAAACTCAGTTGTAATGATGAATAATTTTAAGACACATTTGGAGCCATTCACTTTATCAATTATACGTACCTGTATAGTATGTAAATATAGAATGCACCTCGCAAAAGTGAAATACTTTCAGTAAAACACCACATTTTAAGTATTAATTTCCAAAAATATTTTTTTGCAACAACCATTGGAGCTATCACACGAGCAATAAACGAAGAATAATATATTGAAACATAATTGTAAAGTTATCCAATAATACAATTATTAGGCCACCTTTGATACTCAGTTATATTGTTCCGGCTATCATAATGACGGAGTGATTAATATTACTATGATGATTGTTTAGATTTTAATTTTTGAATAGTGTGTTACAATATTTGTCTAACCAATCAATAACAAAAGAAATATTCTTTAATAATAAGTTTTATATATTCTTTATGCTGTCAATATATTTTCAATAATCACTTAGAAATGTTCTATAAATACCATCAATATCAATAATTTAAAATTTATGATTTTTATTGTTCCGTGGAGGTTTCCAATGACTTGATTGTTGCCATTCAGTACATACTCTGAGTTATCGAAAAAAATTATGTATAACTATCTAAGCAAGAGTCAACAGAAAGTCACACATATGTATATGTAAATATTGACCTTCGTTGGTAAGTTTCAGTAAGGACATAATTTAATCTAAAAGCAAACTTGAAAATGTCAAAAATTGTGCAACAACTCTGCAGCAACAAAAAGGAAATAAAGTATAACAAAATAATAAAGCAACACAGGCAAGAATACACCAAAGTCATAGGAAGCGGAGCAGATGACGTACACGCAGACTGAATTTGCATAAATAAATTTTAGTCAGGTGCGCCAGGAGTACCAGGAAGCCATTCGAAGACGAAATATTCGGTGGCAAGAAAAAACGTAGTGGCCATAGCGCAAATAGCGGCGCTGGAGGGGGGTGCGAAAGCGGTGACGGTAGTAAATTGTGCCGCATGAACGCAGCGCAGTTTTTTCAGCGACTTCCGCCGCGCACTTGTCGCTCAACTAACACTTCCGCCTTATCGCCAACTCATTGTGTTTGTGTTAGGACTTTGGAGAATTTACTGAAGCTTCGCCGCTAAACGAAATGGCGCGGCGCACTGAAATTGTGGCGAAAACTTTATCATTCATGAATGCTGCCTTGTACGAGGGGTCATAGGAGTAGCAACGAAGAAGAATTGTTGGCAGTCTCGCCACCGCTCGAAATGTAGCAGATTTCAACCGCGTCTGCTTTTGCTTTCATATTTGTGTTGCCCCCAACTATGTTTATTCAACGCAGTCTCGAGCCGCAAATACCGTTCTTAGTCATCGGCCACTATGCTGATAGCCCGCATACCTTCGCGCTCTCGCTCACTTCCAACGCATCCAATTGTTAAGCTTATGTTTGTCAAAATATTGACATTTCGTGGACTAAATGAAGTGTCAGAGTGAAGTGAGCTGTGGTGTGAGTGATTTTGTACAACAAAAGCAATAATATTTAAAGTGTGCAATTGAGGCTTGAATGCTTTCTTGTTTGAGTCATTCAAAGGAATTTGAATTATTTGTAAAGGATAACTCGGTCCATAATTAATTAAATTTTATTGTGAATTGTTAGCGAGTAAGTGTGTTGGACTGGGAAATACTTGTTAGCTGAACGACGATGGAATTCATACATATATTAAATTAAATAAATCGCTGTGCATATTTTAAATGCTGGCATTCGGTTAAGAAAGTGCTGAGTTCAGCTGTCGAGGTTACAAAACCGGAAAGTATTAGCTTCCATGTTCACAAAATTTGACAAAGTTAATCATTGATATATTTGGTTTTCATTGATATACATTCTAATCTGTTAAATCCCCGTTTTTGGAAAACAATTCTCAGACAATTATTCTACAATCAGTGCTTAAACGCAAATCAAGTTCTTGGTAGAATATCTACTTTTGTATATTCTTAGTATGCTTAACAAGTTGTTCTTCCTTCCCCACTGCGCTTGTTTAAAGCTTAAAGCATAATTAATTTTACAAATAGTTTTCGATGTGCCCAAACCAGCTCTGAATTATTGTTCAAGGATTTTTTTTTCAATATTTCTTTAGTTATTGGATCAGCTTGGTAAAGCCTAACAATAAGTATTCAAATCTTAAATCTATTTAAAACTAAAGAAGCTCAAGAATGTGGTTGAGTTTTTTGGTAGAACGTTGCTCTCCAGTGGAATACCTTACATCCAAATCAGTTTTATGATTGCATTGTATAATAGGACTTTGTTGTCTATGCTAAGTTCAGAATGTTTGTTTGAAAGCCAATTTAAATTTGCAGCTCTTATCTTCAAGCAAGTTATTTTACTCGCTATATGTTTTCGCCAAGTGAGCCTTCGATATAGGTGAATCCCAAGATAAGTTACTTCATTCCCTTGGGTTACTAGAACATTGTTTATTTTAACTGTTCAACACCTGTCTGGTGTTAGCGAGAATGTAACATGTTGCACTTTTGCTCATTAATATTTATACGCCAGTTGGCTAGCCATTCTTCGACAAAAGTTAAGTGCTGCTCTAATGCTCTTGATGCTCTGATGGGACATTTGTTAGGACTTACTAGAGCTGAGTCATCCGCGAAAGTGGATGCTAATACGTTATTAGCTGGTGGAATATCTGCTGTATATATTATGTACAGAGTTGGGCTTAACACGCCACCCTGAGGTACACCAATCTTGTTCAAAGATTAAGTCGTTTCTCTTTCGGTATTTTGATTCTGTGAATATGTAACTTAACGGTTGTGACAATTAAGCATTTTAGACAATTTAAGCATCTTGCTTATTTTCGTAGAGTTGAAACTCAAAATTTTCAATATCAATTTCAGTTGGATTATGTCGGTGCATGATTGCTTACAACCTTCGTCTTTATACCTTGTTGCAGCTTTTACTCAACACTCAATTCCGGCGTATAAATTATATGTCGATACAGAGTACCATATAGTGGTTTTGTTTATCTAACAGTTGTTTGTATCACCGAGCTAGATATAGGGTTATATATAGCAGCAGTGGCATAGCTACAACTTCGAGTGCCCGGGGCCAAGTATGTTCTGCCGCCACCCTTTATCTACCTTCCTACAAGTTTCATGAGGTGGTTCGAACAAAAGTGAATTCTTACAAAATATCTTCGATATTAAGTATATAAAATTTAGGAACTAGAAGCCTCGCAAATTCTGAAGTTCCAAAATTCTCACAACACGGGTTTCGAGGTAAATTTACAAGACATCTTATTAAAAGACACAGAAAAAACCCATTTTCGCCCTATATCTTGTACACTTTTGACACAATTTGCAGGAATTTTTGCCCGAATTGGAGTTCTTAAATATCGGGTGATTTTTTAAGAGCTTGATAACTTTTTAAAAAAAAAAAACGCATAAAATTTGCAAAATCTCATCGGTTCTTTATTTGAAACGTTAGATTGGTTCATGACATTTACTTTTTGAAGATAATTTCATTTAAATGTTGACTCATGTGGTTTCAACAAGATGGCGCTACATGCCACACAGCTCGCGATTCTATGGCTATTTTGAGGGAAAACTTCGGAGAACAATTCATCTCAAGAAATGGACCCGTAAGTTGGCCACCAAGATCATGCGATTTAACGCCTTTAGACTATTTTTTGTGGGCTACGTCAAGTCTAAAGTCTACAGAAATAAGCCAGCAACTATTCCAGCTTTGAAGACAACATTTCCGAAGAAATTCGGGCTATTCGGCCGAAATGCTCGAAAAAGTTGCCCAAAATTGACTTTCCGAATGGACTACCTAAGACGCAGCCGCGGTCAACATTTAAATGAAATTATCTTCAAAAAGTAAATGTCATGAACCAATCTAACGTTTCAAATAAAGAACCGATAAGATTTTGCAAATTTTATGCGTTTTTTTTTTTAAAAAAGTTATCAAGCTCTTAAAAAATCACCCGATAGTTCATTTTTGAAAATTTGGAGAAATAAAAGTATTTCTTACATTCAAAGCATAGGGTAACTGTGCGAGTGACAAGTCGCGACGGCAGAGTAAAAATAAGAATACTACTCACTATACCTATATCAGTTGCAACTTGTGAAAGATCTTTTAGCAAACTTAAATTGATCAAATCTTACTTGAAATCGACCATGAGTGAGAGTAGACTGTCGAATCTTGCGATTCTCTCAATAGAATATGAAACTGCTTCAACTTTAAATTACAATGATATGATATGTGATTTTGCTGCGATCAAAGCAAGAAAAGTGCACCTTTAAAAACTATTACTATTTTTAAGAAAGATATAAGTCAAAAGATATAAGACAAATTCAAAGACTTAAGAGTATGAGCAAAAATTAATATTTTTCATTGTTATTCAGATTATTAAAATGTGAGTGTGCAACTCTTTATCCTTTATAATAAATTTTGTAAAAAAATTTGTTGAAGATTTTTCTACAAATTTTCCACACAATTTGTCAATAGCTCGAAAGAGGCTCGTGTTGACTGGTCGAGAGAAATATTACACAATACTATAACGGTGCTTCGAAACACATCTATGATATCGTGATGAGTCGTGGTTTCGTGGATTTAGTCTATGAGTCCGAAAGTAAGCAGCGGTCGACTGTATGGGTGTTTCAACTTAACATGCCACAACCATATCACAACATTAACGCAGAACAGTAAATTCTGAGTAGTATATGTATAAACATTTGCTTGCCAGTTGTCTTTCAAGATTGACTGAAACAACTTCATTTTTGAACACTCAAAACATCGATTTGATGAGATAGGTTAGGTTAGGTAAGATGGCTGATCAAAGATCCCACGTAGACTAACAAATTAGTCCTTTGTGATGCCACTGAAAAGGAACTCCTGTGTTCGGACTCACAGATTGGCGAAGCGCTTTGTAGCCAATACATAGTTACACAGACGCTTAACTTCAACACATGTCAGTTCGTTGGGGTGTCCAAAGGTATGCGCCCCCAAGTGTCGTGACCTCCCAAAAACGGGACAGTCAAGCAGGAAGTGCTGGCTTGTTTCTACCGCATCTTCTTCCAAACAGCTTCTGCAGTCGGCATCCGGTAAGATACCTATTCTTACCGCATGTAAGCCAGTAGGACAGTGGCCTGTTAAAAGACCCACTAATAATGAGAGGTTAGCCTTGCTGAGGGCTAAGAGATCATTAGATCTCCTGCGATCTATCCTGGGCCAGAAGGCTTTTGCAACCGCACAAGTGCCGGTGCTGGCCCAGCATTGGATGAGCATCCGCGTGGCCCAGCTATCTAGTAGTAGACCACAAGAAGAAAAAGGAGCACCGATCCGTTCCCATTCTACCGATAATGATTCTAGGGTACCTTTCCTTGCTAACTCATCAGCTTTGCAATTGAGTGCAATTCCGCTATGGCCCGGCACCCACACCAGTCTAATCACAAAAACTCTAGCTGCTAGAGATAGCGACATTAGACATTCTTCGACCAACTCTGAACGCACTGCGAATGAGTTCAAGGCTAATATAGCCGCTCTACTATCTGAGTGAATAGTCACTTCTCTGAAGGTGGATGCGCTCCGTAGCAGCAAATCAGCTGCTACCTTGATGGCTGCGACCTCAGCCTGGAATACACTACAGTAGTCGGGAAGTCTGAAACAGGAGTTGATGAAGAGCTCCCGACGGTAGACCCCTCCACCAACCTTCCCCCCAAGCTTTGATCCATCCGTAAAGAAGCTTGGAGGAGGGGGGCACTCCAACGGCTTCTTCCCACCCACATCTCCCTCGTCGGAATATGGGCAGAGAAGGAGCCGCCAGAGTTCGGTATGGCGACTCCATGATCCAAATGATCCGGTATGCAGTCAAAGTTTGTAAGGATATCCGAATGACCAGATGCACGTTCCTTTAAGAAACCACATTCTCTGAGTCTGATAGCCACCTTCGCGGCTATTTGATGAGATACCAAATGACTCTTTTTTATTCCCCTACGTAACAAATAAACTAAGAGGTCAACTTTTTCGACACCAAAGGGCGCGGTTGATGCTGTATAGATCTTGGTGGAGAGTTTTTTAGAAAACAATAAAGCAATTCTTGATGATTAATATTTGTCTTTGTTCTTTTACTAAGTTTGGTATTACTACATATTATTAACAGAAACAGATGCTGACTGGGTTTCATTAAGGTACCTCACATAATATCAACAATATATAAGAAGTAGAGTCAACGGATGAGAAAAACACACTCATTGAATTTAATTAGGATAACTCACATATTGGCCGGTATATGGAGTACAAGGCCAGCTGGAAGAAAAGAAAATTTGGCCTAATGTAAGATTTTTGATCATTATCAGAAAAGGATGCTCTTCTAATTCGAATTATATATCTCACATTTAGACCGATATTATCGGTAAAAAGTAAGTCATAAGCTATGCGGTCCACATTTACGGTATTTGGGGCCTTGAATAATTTTCATCCGATTGAAGGCACTCTTTGTTGCAGTGGTAAGAGCATGAAATAATCAACCTAACCAACTCATATTAGTCCTTTGGGAACGAACTTATAGTATATCACAAATTAACGGGATAAATGCATTATGTTAAAGTTCGTCATAAAGTTCTTAACAACCTACAACTATACCTTGAGCTGACTTGATTTAGCCATGTCCGATTGTTAATCAATCTGTCTGCGTAAATGGGAACTATTCCCTCAGTTTTTGTGATATCGTTTCAAACACTATACACGTCTCCTAGAAGCAGCAAATTTGCCCGAACTGCCGATCTCGGAATTTTATAACATACAAACTTAATTATCAGAATCAAGGGCTTGTAATTTGACGATATATCTTTACGAAATTTGTACATAATATTATCTAAACTATTCACGCATTATCCGAAGACAATGTTTAGATCACTATATACAACTGAATTGTCAACTTTCACAATCACGGCCTTTTTCGGAAAACTGTTTTTATTCGACAAATTATCTTCACGAAATGTGGCACTGATTGTTACCCCAAGCAATGGTTCAATCTCCGTCAAAATTGTTCGGATCGAACATCTTTAGCATACAGCTGCCATTCGACACCGACCGCTTCAAATAAAGTTTTTATATGGAATCTTTTTTAAATGTGTTATAGCTTCTGCGCATATGAAGTTAACGGTTTTCCTGGTATATTTCTATCATTATTAATTAACTTATGTTCTCGAGAGCTAGAAATTGTCATTGCCCATCATTTCTTCACCACAAAGAATCACGTAAAGGTAAAAAACGAAATATTTATGATTTAGTACGAAAGATTTTCAATAAAATATTAAATAATATTATGAGACCTTAGAAAAATCTCTGAAATGTTATTTGTTGACTTTTCAAAAAGAAATACATATAATTTTACTCAATTTTGACAGTTCTTAAAAGAACCACCATTGCCAGGTATTTCGTCACTCCCATGTTATCTCACTCGACTTCAATAGTTAAACGCGCGTCATTCGCCATCATCAACCTGAACTCTCGCTAAAATCGGGTATTTGTTGTTTACATTTGTCAACCGTAAACAAATCTCATTAGCTGAACACAAAACCGCGGCATTTGCAATCAATAAGCTTAGCGAATTTCAGTTTGAGCGACTGCATTGCACGCTCAAGTAGTTCGCTTTGCAATTACAGGCCACAGGCAGCAAACAAAAACAAAATTCAAAACAAAAAAAGGAAAACCACTACAAATTCAAAATCAAACTCAAACAATACCGACAAACCACGAAGCTCGATGAGCAGCTCAACAACGGCGCCACCGCATGCATGTATTGAATAAAAGCTGTAATTTAATTTCGTTGCCACATTTTCCGCAAATCCTTGTCGCTTTCATTCGTCCATTTGGTACGCTCGTCAATGCAGCAGGAATTAGTTTGGAGAGTTAATGTGCCATTACAGAGTTCACTTACTCGTGTTTCCACCGTTCGCTTGTTGCAGCAGTTTTCGATTTATTTCAATTAGTCTCTTTTCCTTCGCATTTTCCTTCCTTGTGCATAGGGTATAGGGGATTTGTCATCGTCCCTATACCCCATAGTTAAACATACTAGTAACAAATTACTTCAAAACGGATCCGACCGAACCATAAGCTCCTATATAGAAAATACATACGTTTTATTTATACTAATTAAAAGCAGACTGGTCCGAAACGATTTTCTAGAGGTTAGAAAAATGTGTTTTTTGGTCTGGTTGAATCATGAGTTGGTTCTTATTTCGAAATGAAGTTGGTGGCTCCGTTACTCTCAATGGAGAATGGTATAGATCGATGATAACCAACTTTTAACGGCCGCAATTGGAAGAAGTTGATCTCGACATCTTCTGCTTCCAACAAGACGGGGCTATATGCCCACAGTCCGTTCAACAACCGAATTAATTCGAGAAAAGGTTGAAGATACTATTATTTAAAGAAATTGTGACATTGAATGGCTCCTTATTCAATATTGAACGTGGAAAACGTACTCGAAAATTGGGTTCATCGAATCTGTTAAAGCAAAAAAAGTCTTGGAGCCCGTTTAAATGATGTTATAATCAGAACTTAATTGTTTCGATTGTACTTCACACTAAATAAAAAACATTTGAATTTCCTTAGTGGAAAAACCAGTATAAACTAGTTATGAACTAGAAACTGTTCTTATTGGTTGGACTTCATACTAAATACGCGAAAGTAGATGTAGATGTGTGAGGAGTGCTTCATTCGCTTTATGTTTTCCTGTTCGATATGCATTTACCAGCTGAATGCATAGCATTTTGTAGATATTCCTTCAATCGAACGACCGTAACTCGATTAGCAGTCGATTTGTTCTGAATTCTTTTTCTGCAAATAGCTTAACGGTGGAATGCACGGGATACGGAGAGGTGAGTTTCACAATATACTGAAAGGGATACAAAGGTGTGTTGACTTGCTTGTTGATATTAGGAAATTGATATAAATGGGGTAAACAGATTTCAGGTGCTTTCATATAAACGGACAATTTTTTTTATTTTTCATTAGTGATTCCGAAAGATACTAAGAGATAAGATGAAAAGTTCACAACGTTTTAAAAAAGAATTAGAAGTTTTTTCGTAAAATTCGATTCAATTATTCAACAATAACTCAATCGAAGTCGATAGACGGATAAGAGTGACCTTTTGAATTTTTGATATCATTTATGAGTGGGTTGGTCTTTTGTGACATAATGTGGGTTGGTCTTCTGATAACAGTACAAAGTCACTATGATCAGCAGACCCATACTCGACCCTGAATTTAATCCCTGCAAGAACTTAGCTTTTCCCTAATTGTTATGATGACAATATTGACATTTTTTCGTTACTCGACCCGATGCAATAGCTTTCCAACATAAAACACTTCGCCTCATGATGCATGATTAGTTAAAAAACTATTCGGAAAACAGCTGATGAGAAGATTTTCTTCACCCGACTTATAACTCATACTTTGAACCTTCTGACTAAAATTCGTAACGGTCCATGCAGAAGGGCCTTACGGGAATACGGTTCATGTCAGCCATGTCGTCTCTTGGCAGCCAAGGCGGCGTAATTTTCTTGGGATAGTATTTACAAATTGCAATAAGGATTGGAAAATGTTATAACGGGTGATTCAAGTAGATGTACTTTTTTCAATAGTCTTTCCTTGACAGATTACACGTAAGTCGTGTTATGTTATTTTTGTTCAGTATTGTTTGGAATTTCATCCTAGAACTTACACCTAAACAGCGTTTACAAGTCTTTCAGCTTTATTACGAAAATTCAAGTTTTGTAAGAAATGTGTTAAGCGAACTTCGCTCAACTTATGGTCAACATAATCGGTCTACTGACTGTACTATTCGCAACATCATCACCTATCTTGAGGCCCAGCATTTATTATTGGATAATATTCGATCGAATAGATAAGAACAGAATATAGCTTGTGCAAAAACTGAAGCGGCTCAAACTTCCCAAGCGACATCGTTTGGCTCTATGGGGTCTTCAAAAGTTCCAATAATATCCGATGTCTTCGAGCCAAATTTTTTTCAGCGCCCATGGCCCATTTTTGGTTCGATGGGTATGTAAACAAGCAAAATAGCCGTATTTGGGACAAAAGGCCACCTGAAGAGGTTTAAGAGCTGCCATTTAATCGAGAAAACAAAGGTTCGGTGTGGTTTGTGGGTCGGTGGAATCATCGGTCCATAATTCTTCAAAAACGATACTGGCGAGAACGTAACCGTCAAGACGACCATTAGCGCACCACGATAACCGACTATTTGATGCCTGTAAGTGAAGCTCGTGATCTCGGCGAAATTTGATCTCAATAAGACGGCTCTACTTCTCACACATCGCATCAATCAATTGATTTATTGAGATAATACTTCGGTGAAAAGATAATTTTATGTTTTGGACCGGTCGATTGGCCACTAAGATTGACCACCGTTAAACTTTTTCCTGTGAGGACATGTAAAAATCTAAAGTATATGCGTCAATCTCGCTTCGAGTCAGGCCTTGGAGCAACACATCACGCGTGTCATTCGTCAGTTAAAAGTTGAAATGCTCTAACGAGTCAACGGATGGACCATCTGAGACGTAGCCGCGGCCAACATTTGAAAAGAAAATCTGCAAAAACTAAATGCAAAGGATAATCTTTCGAATGATAATACACATTCCTCATTTAATTTAAAGTTTCTTTGTTTTTTTCATTAAATGGATCATTCTTTAGCTTCAGATGGACCATACTTTGCATAATACTATTGCAAATAACTTTTTAAATAAACTTTAAAATTCTGAAAAATAAAAACGCACGAAATAGTTATAAAACCAATTCTTATAGTACTTGTATGTAGATATGTATGTGCAGAATAGGTTTATAGATATGTGAAAATATAATGTGCATTCTCTAAATCCAATAACTCAAAACTTGACAGTTTGTGGTCTCGAAAATGATTTATTACATTTTATTTCAGACTTTTCTGTCTCTAACCGAGGTCAATTGCAAACTTATTTGCTAAGAAAATACAATGTACTTGCATGTAGAAATAGAAGTTTTCTTTCTTTAAAGATTTATAATGATTTGTGTTTGTAACTTTTAGTACACATTTTTATACCCACTAATCGAGTCTATGCTGCATATTCCCAGTTATCAGATTGTGCAGCAATTTGTGTGCTCTGACAAATGCTATGGCATGTGATAACGGAAATTGATGTATTCATTTAGAAAACTTTCATTGTGTTTTTTTTTTGATTCGAATGCAACAACTCACCGGACACCAACAAGTCTGGGAAAAAGCCGGTCTGCCAGGATATTTTTGTACTAAGCAACAAGTGATGTATGTATTTTGAGGATAATGGGAAGTCGAAATGAAATGACATGTGAAATGAAGTTGGTTTGCTGATTGACGAAGATAAATAAGTTTCAGGGAATAACATTTTTCGCACTCAAATATTTTTACTTGAACATTGTACACGTATACAGTGTTCAAGGCATTTTTCCGATGGGGATTACTATAATAAAACGAAATTTTGAAGTCATACTCGTATATTAAATATATTGTTGTAATTAACCACTTTATGAAAATTTCTTCCAGAAATAATACCGAGTTTTCCAATGGGGCTGATATGATTTCTAAGCGCCGTTTCGGCCATTTTTAATATGTCATATTCTCTAATATTTTCCCATTGTATTCAATAATGCTTACAATTTCATCAAGGAAAGATAAGCGCAAGAAAAACGTTTGTTATCAAAGTAATCGTTCTCCAATTCTAATAATCTAACAAAATCATCCTCTCGGATGAGCTTTTTATCGCAAAGGTGAAGTAAACAAACATAAATGTCGTTTCTGGAGCGAAGAAAATCCACAAATTATTCATGAACAACCATTACTCTTACCTTAATTGAAAATTTTATTAAATTGGTGTGGTTTTTGGTCTGGATGAATCATCGGAAATGTCATTACTGCCAATGGATGTCAATCTACTCGTATACTACTCTAGAACGATGATAACCAACTTTTTATGGCCGCAATTGGAAGAAGTAGATCTCGACAACATCTGATTCCAACAAAACAAGGCTATGTGCCACATAGCAGGTGCAATAACCGAATTATTACGAGAAAAGTTTGGAGATTCGATTATTTCAAGAAATCGGGACATTGAATGACCTGATTTAGAACTTAATTGTATCGCTTGTACTTCACATTAAATAAAAAACAACACCTTCTGTTACAATAACTAATTTAGGCAGTGGAATATTATCCAAGAGTGAGACTCTTCTTCGCATTATAAAGTTCATTCAGTAGTTGAGAATTGAAGAATAACGAGTCTTAAATTTGCAGAGCATAATGTCTTCTTCGATTAACCTGATTATTATGGCTTTTGAAAATTGTCTGTTGTTAGACACTTTATTGATGGAGTTCTCACTATTTCCAAATTTTGTGGTAAATGATTTTGAATAATTAAAACAACTGGTCATTTGGGTTTTAAAGCAATACAAATTCGCAATAATAATACTTAAAGGTACTTAAAAGGTTTCATGAGCTGCATGTGCTTTACGTTCTTTATATTTATGTATACATATTTAAAAGTTCTCTGACGCGAAAAGTTCGGGCACTTTTGAACCTCCTTTACTGGCTTCAAAAGGGTAGCTGTCACCTGCAAAATGTCATACGTGCATAAACACATGCTTATGACACTGCGTGATTGCGAAAGCTTACTCGCTTTTGTGTTTAGCAACTGCACTTACCCTTAAGCATTTTCTTGCCACTTACCGATACTTATCTCTGTAGCTGTTTGAGAGCGTTGAACGCAACTAAACACCCAACATTTGTGGTCTTGTGTGTTAGCTTATTTATTTATGTTGGGAGCAACAATTGAGATTTTACGAAAGAATATTCTAACTTGAAGCCATTGGCTTTTATATATCTATGAATGCAAATGCGATGGGAATGGATCCCATGGATCCAGCGTGTGAGATCCTTTTCATTGAGTATAATTACTATTGCTTACGCGTCAAAAAAGAGATGTAGTGAAAAGAGGAGCATAAGGACAGTAGTTTCAACACATGTTCGGTATACTGGAACATCATAGTAATAGTAAGGTTAGCTTAGGTTAGGTTAATCTAGGCCAATGAGCTACGCAAAGTTTTGGCCCTTTGCGATACCAGTTGGAGTTCAGTTACTAGCTCCGTGAGGAGTAGCCACCCTTTAGGATGCCTGCGCTTGACGCGAATTTCAACAGACTCTGCGGCCTCATTATATATACCTTCTCCAGTATATCATAGCGTGAGACCTCAGATGCTTACAAAGTAGTTTTGACAATGCGGGACAAGCGCACACCAGATGCTCAATTGTTTCCCTGTTGTCTGATCCGTTAGACCCATCATGCGGGCGTGTGTCGCCACCAAACAGTGGCCAGTTAGTATTCCAGTATAACTCAGCACCAACTCCATTGTCCATTTTCGAGCCATCCGCATAAATGTTTAGAGTATTGCACGTAGTTAACATATCTTTACGCCAACTATCTTTTTCTATATTTACTTTGAACGTTCTTTTCTAAATGAAAAGTGGTATCATATAGTTGGTGTTTGCCACACCGCCATTAGCCACCGAGCTATGCCCGAAAGTTCTAAACTCTCCTGCAGCCAGTAGTGGCCCGCCGATATTGCTGCGCAATTTCCAGTGTAGAGGTCTATAGGTGGCAGGCTCCCGTTATGCACAGCACAGTGAGCCACTGTACCCTTTCCATTGGCTTCCGGTAGGTGGATTTCCGTATGCTTGTCCACCATACTACTGCACAGTAGTACAGAATTGGTCTAACAATAGGTATGTAGCAACAGTGCATGAGAGAGGGACAGCTAGAAAGCATTACTAGGTTTTCTTACTCTTTCCTCTTCCTTGTGAGAATTGTGTCGAATTTATCGAAGGGATCCTCCATAGAGGAATTTTGTGCTTTCTTGTAATAATAAAGTTACGTCATCTTTTGCCAAACCGCACGAGTATAGGTACTGACCCAATAAAAATATTGTATATTATGTGCTAATTATGAACATATAAGAAATATATATATAATACTCTTCAAAACAGAGTGACCCTAAATTTGTAAACAACTCGTAATTTATATTACTTTAATCGTTGCTAATAGAGCCTCCGACTTACTGAGATAACTCCGACACTTCTTTCTGACAACAGTGATCAATTATCCCAAATATTTATCATATATGTGGGTAATTTTTTTCCCCCACCAGAAAGTCTTACTTATGCGAAAACTTATGTTGAAAAGATTGCTTATTGACTAACGAGTGGATATTCTTCTCACGGAAACACTTAGCATTTAAGATCTTTACTAATATTTACAAAGATGGTTGAATTTTGAGTTAAAAGTGAAGCAGGGAGCAATGTTCAGTGAAAAACTATTTCCTTAAATATTCCCTGGCAGTATCACACTTTCAAGCATAGTTTCGACATTAAAACGCTTTCAACGAAAACTATATTCGTAATCACTTAAAGTGAGATCATGTTGCCACAGATGGAGAGCAGATAAGATATGGTTAAGTAGGGTTTAGATGAAACGGTTTGTTCCTTCACGAAAATTGTCTTCATCCCAACTGTGTTTCGATGTCAATTTTTATTAAAAGTGATAAGAGCATATTCTCTGTTTTGCAAGAATTAAACGCAACTCTCCTTTGACCCCAAAAGAAAGGTTCCGCCCCACTGGCAGTTCAGCATGCAATTAACAAAAAAATGAAATATAATTATTAAATTTGAACGAAATATTACTTCCTCTTTCACATATTTTCATTATGTGCGCAAACAATTTCCTGCCACTTTGGCTAACCATCACCACACCATCGCCATGTTGTATGTGTATATGTATGGTTCATGGTCCTCCTTTCCGGCTATTGCACTGAGTTATTGCGCTGCAGACACGAACTGCACTTTACCTACTCCACTTCGCCCTCAGCAGCCGCTATACACCAGCGGCCTGAGGCGAATGGACATATTCCCACACACACAGACTCATATATTAAATTGTATGCACATAAACTTCGCTGTAGTGAAAATTCATATAAATATGTAGACTTGAGATTGCACATAAATAAAAATATAAGCATGGATACTTGTCTGCTAATAGTTTACTTCGTCCTGGCCCCATAATAATAATGCCCTTGCTACTGCTGCCACTACTTGCTACCACTAACGGCTGTTGCATTGGCCCTCCTTCGGTCATCAAAAGTGTAAACAAGCTTCAAGCAAGCATTCAAGCGTTGGAGCGCGCAATCATTGCTATATATGTACGTGTGGTTGTACATATATGTGTATTTATGTAAATATTTGTGTATGAGTGTCGTCGGGCTAAAGTGTAATTTTTATGGTTGAGAGGGTTTTATTGCGATTTTTATTTATGAACCAACACAAGGCAAGTAAATATTTAAATTTTTCTGAGGCCATGAGTGGGTATATGTACTATATAATATGAAACATTCCAATTTATTATTTTGTTAACAATATTAGCTTATTAAAGTCAACTGCTGAGTATTTCAGAAAAAATTTTAAATAAGTCAATAGCAGAGCCTTTAAAGGAATTACGGTTAACTGTAATATATTAAATAATAATTTTGATATTTTATAAAAGTATTGCAGAGTATTTCAACCCTTTACTTTCTGTATTCTGCTTTCTGTTATCGCTACTTTAAACGAAGTTTGCACAAAAAGCAACATAATAAGTAAATAAATTAAGATTCTCATACTTACATAGTCAGATATTTCTTATGAGGTCGTATCCAGCCATGGCCCCCGGGCAGGGGACCAATTAAATAGTGATCGACCGTTCTCTCTTTACTTATAGGGGAGCTATCCCTACCAGCTCATGCCTACTGTGGCCTGGCACCCATACAAGTCTTATCATAAATGTTACTGTTAACGAGATTAGGAAGGTTAAGAAATTAGCCTTGAATAAGTGGTTAGCAATTTCTCTGAAGGAGGAGCATTAAATCGACCACTACCTTAATGGCAGTGGGTTAAGTCGTCTTTTAGCCTTTATTTTGCTTAAGTTAAAGTGAGTTAATGCAGCGATTGGACTAAACTATCTCACAGCTCATTTTAGGGAGAGACGACTATTTCATCGATCTATAATTTTATTGGCGGGTGTTACTTAAGCAAATAACATGCAACATTATGACATTCCAGCCAAAGTAAATAAATATAACAGTATACATATACAAGATCTGTCGCAAAAGAAACAGAACTTTTTAAATATAACTGTTTCTGGTGGCGCCACCTATTGGTGGGTATATGAAATAAAAAGTTTGATCTCTTGTTGACATTTCGTAAAAATTTTAACACCATTGGGTAAATATAATCGATGTTATCGATCAAAAAGTGACAGCAGCTTTTGGTCATCGGTCGTAAAACGCAAAGAGCAAATATTAAATTTTGTTTTAAGCTTGGGAAAACGTTTACTGAAACATTTCAAATGATGAAAAGAGTTTATGGTGATCAGTGCCTATCCCGTAGTAATGTGCCTGAGTGGTTTAAGCGATTCCAAGAAGGTCGTGAGGACCTCTGTGACGATCAGAAATCGGTCGTCTTTAGAAGTTAAAAATAAAGACAATGCTGATTTGTTTTTACGATTCCGAGGGTATTGTACACCGAGAGTTCGTCCCACCTGGCCAAACGATTAATGCTGCGTTTTACCTTGTCACGCATTCGTCGTGCCCAACCACAATACCGTGAGGCAGGGTCCTGGCGCCTGTTGCACGATAATGCACCGTGTTATCGGTCGACGCTTGTCACTGATTTGATTGACAAAAAACTCCATGCTAACCATTAATCACTCACCCTGCTCACCTGATCTGGCACCCTGTGATTTTTACCTATTTGAAAAACTTCATTTGCCCATGAAAGGACACTGGTTTCAGGACATTTCAACTATCCAAAAGGCGACGAACGATATTCTCAAGAGCAATCCGAAAAATGACCTTAAACACTCATTTGAAATGCTAATTGACCGGGCCAAACGTTGTATCGAAGCATAAGGAAACTACTTTGAATAAAAAAATGTAACTTTTGAAAAATATTAATTTTTTGTGGTTTTTTTAACAGTTCTATTTCTTTGGGACAGACCTTGTATATAAATTATAACGCGGCTCGATACATGTTTCACAATCATATTTCTTGTATTTGCTTCACCTCTTATTTGCTTACAATGCATTCCATTCAAAGGCAGTTAAGCGTGAAATGCCGCTGGTTTTTGAAAATGTGATTTTGTGGCGTATTCGCAGTATTTCCGGAATGACGGTCATTGTAAATTTCAAATATGACATTTGCATTCGAATGCGATAAAAATATTTACTTATAGCCATTAGTGCAGCTCGTACTTCACGCTTGGTTGCCCATGGCTGACAGTTATGCGTACACCCGACATTTATCGTAGCATTCCAATTCCAATTCGCTTTCAAGGACACAGCACTAGCTTCGGAAACATATCAATTAGCGAAAAAACTCACAAAATTGCAATGATCTTAAATAATTTTCAACAATGCGGTTGGTATTATTCTCCTTTGCTATTATAATATTTCGAAAAAAGAAATTAAAAAAGATGTTAAGGAGTAAAGCCCTCATGGAGTCATCAAAAGGGGCTAATTTTGGCGATATTATGGGAGAAAGTAAGAGGAAATTGGAATTCCATTTCCTTTTATTGAGTCTTTATTTAAATTCTATTTCTTTGTATAAAAAAGTTTTATATTGAGGTATTGATGAAAAATTCGGTTACTGGGCCAATCGTAATAAATGCGGATCTAAATCTGCATACGACTTGCTAATAAAGTTCAGCTGTACAGCAGGTTTTCGCAAAATATGAGGATTGTAGAAAGAATAAAAATTTTTACCGAAAAATTGAGCTACGGTTTCCCAGATAAAATTTCGTTTAGGAAATACTTAATCTCTTTACTATTCCCACAATTAAGTTCTATGTTGATGTAGAGAACACTAATCTTAATATAACAATGAAAAATATTAACTATTTACAGCAGTGTGTTTATACCAGTGTTTTTCTCCAACACCGATGACCCTACCGTTATTCTCTTAGCCGTTTAATTCTTATTCCTACCAGCTCGTTGAGATTTCAAGTGTTTAAGCCTTGAAATGCAGGAGAATCAAGGATAACTATTTAGATGATTCCAACTCGCCCTCTTCTATACAGTTTCTGCATCTGTCATCCGGCAGATAGACATAAGACTAAACTTACTGTGCGAATATATCTCAATGGACCTCTTAGGATAAATCTTGAGCCAAAAAGAAAACGCACGAACCGAGATAGCCCAGCGTTGGCCAAGTGCCGGCAAACCATACTATCTAGTTGTAGAAAACAGAAGGAGAGGAGAGCGCCGATACGTACCCATCTACTCATAGCGGGATTAGAATGCCTTTCTTTGCCAGCTCGTCGGCTATAAAGTCACCTGTGATTCCGCTGTGACCTGGTACAGATTCTGATCTTATTACAAAGAGATTCAATGCCATTGATTACGAGGGTATGCATTGAAAAACACTGCAACTTTCGCAACGATATATTTTTCGGATAAATCTTTGGGAAATATTTGTGAAATGGCATTAAGTGCCATGGTGGAGTGAACATTAGTGCACCACACTTGCTGATGAGCGGCGATCGTTGCACGCCCTCTACCTTCCTTGCAAGTATGGTTTTTCTAGGGCCCTCCACCGCACAAACACTGCATAGCACTTAATGGAATTGACTATTGTGGCATAGAAACCGAGGATTACTTTCGGTGACAAATCTTACTTTTTGCCAATTACTCGTCTGCAGCAGTATATGACAAACAATTCCTTCTTTTGCTGAAATTAGATTTCCATGAAAGCTTCTTACTTAAGACAAGCCCTGAAGTACGATTTTTTTACATACATAGAGCCATCGAAACTAACCTAACCTAACGTTACTCTCTACAAAACCGATGTTACACATCTCAAAGGCATCTCTAATACTGTTCTTAACGAATCTAATTCTCATATTGCATACATTAAGTTGCCAACAGTTAAAAAAAATATTAAATTAATGCGGCAGCGATTGTATCAGATTTTCCAAACATTACGCCAAAATGTATGCTACAGTATTTGAAAGCAAATGCGGCTGCAAATTGCCCAACGCTCGAGCGCCTTTGTAGTGTTTAACTTTGAAATATATGCGCGGAAATATATATGAATGCATGTGTGAGTGCGTGTATGTGTGTATGTATGCCTGCGGGTGCGAATATTTGCGCCAATTCGTTTGAAGCGCTGACAAGTAGGACCTCGTGCGAATATAAAACAGAAATGGAGGGGCAATAAAATTTAAAAATTTCGCTTGACGAATGTGCGCGATGAAAGACGATGACAGCATAAAATATAATGCTGCCAAGAGATAAGGACTCACTCACATATTTACACATACTGACCATATGTGTTCAAGTCGCGAAAGAAGCACACACAAACACATTCGCAATATAAAGGAGCGTCGATCGTTGTGCGGCGCGCAATAAATGTTGTGCTTTCTTTTTCAAAATATAGTCGCATGTACAGTAGTGGGCATAAAAAACGGACAGATAGTTGCAGTCATTTTCCGTTTCAGTAAGTCCGCTCTTCCTAATTGGATTGCCATTTCTTGTACCGATAGAGTTTGAAAGAGTAGATTTGCATCATTAAAATTTCAATTGCGCTTTTAAAGAGCCAAAAAGTGGTCAAGTGACTGATGCCACTATAGAGACAACCGACGGTTTTGTTTATTCAATAGATTTAAACCGACGTCATACATTAAAAAGGACCTTAGTGATGTGTCGGGACTGATAGTGAATGCTTCAACGATTTCACAGAGGTTCAGAGAAGCATGATTCATATACCCAAGTCCTGTAAGATACAGCGGTATGTATAGACGAAAGAGAATGAAAATTAGTTGGTGGACTGTCATTTTTTCGGATGATTCAAATTTTAAATCATTGGATCAGATGGTATCCGCCATGTACGGAAAAAGTCAGTTAGTTTTTTTCAGTTCTATTATCTGTTATTAATCTCATAATCAAATTAATTTTCATTTTGATTTTTTTCGCAATTTCATGACTGAAAAATCATTAAAACAGTTCGCGGGCCTAGAAGCAATCCACAATTCAACCCCATTGAAAACCTCTAGGTGATTATGTTTCTTCAGAAAGCCGCACAGAATTAGCAAAAAACAACTGGATCCCCATCTTTTGAAGAAATGATTCCCCACATGTTGTTGTGTTGTTTTCTATTACATCGTCCTCCTTTATGCCAGTACTCTAAGTCTAGATTATACAGCAGGGATAGCGTTACGGAAATAATTGATTCCAAACTTTAAGGCATTACCAAGGGCAATTTGGCACCTTCAGTCCGATTCTCTGTGCGAGTTACAACAAGTTTTGGGATATTACTGTAAATCAATTTCAATCGAAACTCCTCCCTTCCGTTTTGCCTCTGTATGTGTGTATTATATTTATGCAGATATACATATATTTACGTACCAGCGAGGCACAGTTATACGAACATGCGCCACGCGCACACGATGACAATATAATAAATCGATTTGAATTGCTAACGAGTTATGTCTCACACTGGGGCTGCAGAAGCATGCTTGGAATCTTCCTTATACGATTTTATAAATACTATAAATGTATGTATGTATGTACAAGTACACAGGCTGTCAGCGTGGTGCACAGCTGCCGGGTTTTTATGCGCTGAAAAGGTTAATCAGGCCAGCAGACAGATGATAAATGAAATGCGTGCGCGACTGTGTCTGCTGTGTTGGTTTTTTCAAGTCTTTTCCGTTTTTTAATATTCGGCAGATACAAAATGGTTGCAGTCTTTAGATATACACTTATGTTTTTTTTAGTACTAAGTAAAACAAGTTTAAAGTATTGAATATCACTGGGCGACTTTTCTGCATTATTTGTTGACGTTTAAATAAAATCAACATTTTTGTTAGTTTTCATTACTATAGTTTATAAGGACTCTCATATCTGTTTGTGTGGGAAGGGTTTGTGCGTTCGAAGTTCGAAGTTAATTCCTTAGCTACAGCATCTGCTATCTTCTTTCCTTGTCTCTATAGCAGAATTGACTACGATTTACATATAACCGGCTACAATAGTCTACGAATTGTTCGTGCAAACAATTCTGGAAAATATTTGTGTAAATCTGTTTGTTAAACAATAATAAGTCGAAGCAACCTCTAAGTTAGTTTTACTTAGTAATACGAATTGGAGCAATTTTAAACAGAAAGAAAGTTTATTCGTACTACACACTGAAACGAGCATAAGTGGTCAAGCGATTATAACGTCAATAACATTGAATAAATTATAGTTAGCCTATAATCTAATAGCTAAAGACGCCTATCCTATGTGATACACAGTACTCCCATGTATGAATCAAAGAGACCATTGCATAGTGCCAAGAGCCATTTACAAATTAATTAAGGTGGCTAATATCTATTCACTATCAGCCAGTTCAAGGCCTGTATGTAGGTCGGCTACTACCTTGTACGGCGCTCTCCCAAGAAACGCAAAGTAAAGTTTTAGCATGAATCAGGTTACAAAGATCACAAGAGGGCATCGTGATAAAAATTTTTGAAGGTACAGATGGCATTCGGTCTTTAATTCTTCTCAGTCATGTAGTTGCGGATGTATAAATTTAGTTTAAAAAGGTATTCAAAATATCGACTTTAATAACTTCTTTAGATGTTACCCCGAAATTACGAAATATCAGATATTCACTGATTTAGCCTTAATTGATCACATACCACCAAGTCAAGGGATTAGCCGTACGGCGAAAGAGATTACGGTTTCGTGTGGTAACAGTTTAAAAAAATTTCTTAAGAGTCGGATTAAAATTAGTCTCTGATGCAAGTAAAATAATTATGGGATCACAATTGCGCCAACTCCGACCCGCTTCTTCATGAACGTAAAGTCAACTAACCAAAAGATAAG
Source organism: Bactrocera tryoni (assembly GCF_016617805.1). NCBI lineage: Eukaryota > Metazoa > Arthropoda > Insecta > Diptera > Tephritidae > Bactrocera > Bactrocera tryoni. The sequence goes on along the minus strand of NC_052499.1, from coordinate 38,796,682 downwards.
CGGTTTAATTGAAAGACGCTTAAATTTCGAGCGCTTGGCCTTTCACTCCAATATCAAGGGAGTGTCAATGCAGAGTTTTCGGGCATTTGATTGGCGACCAACTGTCGTAGGCAATCGCTGAAATGAATTAGACGCATGTGAACGACAGCAGACAACATAAATTGCTGCAACCAAAGTGATGACAAAAGCAGCTCGCTGCATTTATACATAACCACACAAACGCACACCACGAAGTAAGCACTCCACCATCACTAAGCGAAGGCGACAACTTGTGCGACATCGACGGGAGCTGAGTGGAGTAGTATCACTGAGGGCAGAACATGCACGCAAAGTTGTGGCCGCACGATGGTGGCATACATATGGCAATTACAATGGCCGCCTTTGGCAAAGGCAACAAATATCAATGTGCAAACTGGCACATTGTTGCAAGCCGAACACAAGCGGCTTTTGTGGTTTTAGTCGTTGTTGTTGTTGCCGTTGTAGTCGCGCTTTGAATGGCTTGTCATCCATTAAGGCCTGAGCCGAATTTACTAATTGCAACTGGCTACTCATCGCCTCCAGTGTTTGCAATTGCTTTTGAGATGTTTACCATTTGAGTGGCAGTCGTGGCGTATACGTAACCAGAAACTAGAATCTTTGATAAATTCCAGCGCGCCGGAATATGGCAGTTGTAATACTAAGTAGACCTTTTGTATTAAGCATTAAGGATGCGGTGGGGGGAACTCTCTCTGAAACTATCGCTTTATTATTTCAGCGTGAAATTAAACCAATAACAGCACGGCAATCAACTTGATGGGGCCGCCTATTAGGAAGCATCTCAGAAAATGATGAACAATCTGAACAATCTCTTCAAAGTTTGTATCGTTGCCTAAAGCAATAATCCATGCCGAACTTTGTGAATATATCTTGTCAAATAAAAGTATTTTTGATACAAGGACTGGATTTTGATCGATCAGTTTGTATGATAACGTGTGTAACATTTTGGATCGATATATCAAGTCTGAGTGAGTAGTTCGACTCTAACTAACTATCTTCTTTTTCTTCTTAATTGGCGTAGACACCGCTTACGCGATTATAGCCGAGTTAACAACAGCGCGCCAGTCGTTTCTTCTTTTCGCTACGTGGCGCCAATTGGATATTCCAAACGAAGCCAGGTACTTCTCCACTAGGTCCTTCCAACGGAATGGAGGTCTTCCTCTTCCTCTGCTTTCCCCGGCGGGTATTGCGCCGAATACTTTCAGAGCTGTAGTGTTTTCATCCATCCAGACAATATGACCTAGCCAGCGTCTAACTAACTAACTAACTATCTACAAACTTATAATCGAGCCTGGTCAAAACAATAAGAAATCCTTCCATAAAGAGCAACGGTTTACAATAAGTATTCAAATCTACAATTTTGAGATGATTTAGTTTTAAATTATTTAAAGACTGTCTAACATTTGTTTTTTTTTACACGCCGGAAGAGCAGATTCAATTAAAGATAGTAATCAATAAAAGGTCAGATTTGAAAAATTTGCTTTCTTCTCTATTACTTTACAATATTCATATAAAAAATATAGAAAACCATTAAGCTACAGTGTCGTAGCTACAACTTCGGGCGCCCGGGGCCAAGGATGTTCTGCCGCCTCTTTTATCTACCTACCTATAAGTTTCATGACAAATCCAAATTACAAAATATCTTCGATATTAAGTTATAAAATTAGGAACTAGAAGCCACGCAAATTTTGAAATTTGAAAATTCTCACAATACGGTTTTTGAGGAAATTGATAGTGAATTTACAAGATATCTTATTAAAAGCCATAGAAAAACCCCATTTTCACCCTATATCTTGTACACTTTTGACACAATTTGCAGGAATTTTTGCCCGAATTGGAGTTTTAAAAAAACAGCGAAGATCGTTTTGCCGCCCCCAAGACGTTACGCCCAGGGCACCGGCCCCTTTCGCCCCCCTTCCCCCCCTAGCTACGCCACTGCTAAGCTAGTATTATTCACAAGGAAAAATCGAATTCCAGAAGTTAAGCAGCCAACCATAAATGGTACCAAGCTAACAATAACAGAGAAAGCAAGCAGCTTGGGAATAATTTTAGAAAGGAAACTATCATGGACACCAAAAAAGCTTCAACGCTTTACACCTGTTAAAGGATGGTGGGACCCAAATGAAGATTAACACCTGGTGTAACTCATTGGTGCTACACAGCAGTTGTAAGGCCGATTATGACATATGGCATACGCGGTAAGGCCAGTGGAGAACATATAAGGAGGATCTGGTGAACAACATCAAGTCAAGCACTTACTTTGCATTTACTGAAGACTTGTGCTGTAAGCAACAGCCAGCGAAGTCGGCTCTTAGACTGAGGAAATCTTTCGCATGAGTCGTCTGTAATAAGGGACATTCTAAGATACTTAGTTAGGTCCCGTTTCTACCTAATTTCGAAATCTTAATTCGAAATTTGATTCCTAATGCAAGTATTGCCTTCTATTCCAGAGAGGAGTGGGATAGGGGTTAGTTAGACATGTATAGAATCAGCCTAAACTAGATAATCCAGTGGAAGCAAAATTAAATACCAGAATCATCTTCTGACTACCACACTACTACAGAATCTTATATAATATATAGATCAAAGCAATTGAAGAAAGCCTTATTGTTCTGAGTTAGAGTGTGCTTACAACAATAAATTTATTAATATATACGGATAGCAATTGGTTTTGGAATCAATAAAGTTTCTTCAGGTTTCATCGCAGATATTGAAATAATCCCTTGAATTCTAGATTGATTTTGTATAGAAAATGAACGATGTCTCGGAAGTTGCGAAAAAAAGAAATTCAATAAATGAAATAGTGTGATGGGACCATGGCTTCCTAAAAGCCTAAGTGCACCGTCAGACATCCACCCTACCTACCAACCAAAACAAAATTCTTAGAACTTTCGAATGAAATCTAAAGATGAAATGGGTTCAGTCGGCTACTGTTACATACAGGTTTTGTCCGGAAAGTAATAGGACTGATTCGATAAAAAAAATAAACCAATCGTTAGAATTCTTTAAAAATTTCAAAATAGGCTCCTTTTCCGTCAATGCAGCGCTGCCAGCGCGATTTCCAAGCATTGAAGGCATCACGGAAGGCTTGCATCAGGTATAAGGTGACATTAAGCTTATTGGATGTAGAATTGAAGTCCATCGCCAAAAAACTGATTTGTTGTGAACAGTGGGGTTTTAAAAAGAATGGTCTGCAATTGTTCCTCTATACATTTGATTGAAATATAAACTCATAAACTCCGTCCGCACTAATAAAATTTACTTTTCTTGATGAAAATGTTGCCTCATTATTTGACAACATTACATAAATGCTCGATTTATTGAGCAGCGTATACATGATCGATTTATTGCTTAAGATATATGAATAAGGCCTGTGTGAATTGGTAGAATTAGAACCAAAACATTTGAAACTTCAATCGGTTTTCTCTTTTTAATTTTAAGTTTAAAACCTGTGAACCCATACCGTATATTCCTTTTAAAACTTAATACCGGAATTCTGTGCTGTGATACAGTCACAAGTCTCTAAAATTGAGGTTATAAATTAGAGACAATTTTTGTGACTTCAGTCGATTTTGCAATTCAGTACGTAACAGTCACAAAAATCTCTCAATTGAAAACAGTTCTAATCAGCTGTTACATTTTGTTATTCAGAGAAGTAAATAGTCTTGAAAAACGGCAATCTACTAATCTATGTAAGATGATCTAATATGTAAGTAAAGTATCATTATATTCAAAATGGCAAACAAGAATTCCGTTGAGTTTTGCGAACTGCTAACTATCAGGTGACAATTTTGAAACAAAATTTTGTGACTAAAGGCTAGTAACTTGTCACAAATCGAGACTTTACTTCTAAATGTCTTGAATAGTGACTTGACACTGCTTACAGAATTGCGCTATAAAAAGTAGTTGTTACTTTTTGTTTTAGTATTGCCACGTTGTCATAAATAAAAATATTTTACAGGTGGTGCTCACCGCTGATACGAAAAAAAATATTACAGCTTCTGCCCCAAAGCAGACAATTATTGTAAATGTTGCGGATTTGAATTTCCAAAATTAAATGCTGAGCTCAAAAAGGTTTGTGAGCAAATGTAATTATCATTAAACCCAATTTCCTGTTTTGCCTCCCGCATATTTACATGAGTCTGCGTTTATCTCCAAGCCTATTCGCACAGATTTGAATTTACAAACGAAAATAAGTTTCTAACACCTACAGTTCGAAAAAGGACGCTGCCAATGCGCAAAATCCACACGGAAATTATTAATAACTGGACAAAAACAGAGATTTATTTTTAAGTGCCGTTATTTGTATAGAAATACAATGTGTTCAAAAATAATACCGAATATGTTTATAAACATACATGTATGTATGTGCTAAAAAACCATAAATCAATAATCCCAACTAAACGTTTTCAAATTTCGTTGGCACTCATCACTTTCGTCCTTTTGGCTCTACTTCACACCAGCTGCCGCAGCAGCCCATTCGGTTTTGAGCAACAAATACAACTACATACATACAATGCGGACATAATACGCACACAAGCACAGACAGATGTGTGAACGGTGGTTTTTTGTGGTTGTTGTTGTTGGCCGCCGTGGAGTGACGTGGAAAATTTGAAAAACTTTCGCTTCAGTTGATGTTCATTTAAAAATAGCTGCAACGACAGGCAATTAAGTACACAAAAACAAAATGAGTGGAAGATGAAAGGCAAAGCAGGCGGTGATTGAGCGAGCCAAGTGCCACAGCAAATAGAACGCTTTTGCCGAATACAGAGCAAAGGACACCATTTTTTGATGATTTTCGTGGAATACTTCGGTTCAATTCTTTGACTGCCGCACATATCCACCATTTTAGGTATATACGCGATAGCTGGTTAGCAAGTGCTTTCATGGAAAATATATATTTTAGCTGTTCACATAACAGTTATTTCTAAAACTGATTGATTTTGGCGGAATTCAGCCTTTGTATACCGTTTTGGCACTTTCCCGTATAGCTTGATATTTCAATTATGATTTTGACCGAATTGCGGTCCTTTTGCGGCAAACATAATACATTTCTGAAAACAAAGAAAAATTGCTTATTTATCACAATACTAAGGGCTGTTCAAGGTATAAAACTTTGATTATATGCGTTCAGCTTGCACTTAATAACAGAAAATTAGGCTTTAACAATTTCTCTGTGAAAGGTACTGTTGGGCGATAACGTAAGCAAAAATAGCATCACATCAATACACTGAGTTGTGAGGAAATTGGAACTTCTTTGGTGTTATATGAGGAAAACTTCCACTGTTGGTTTGAAACTATACTTAGATTCAAATTGTGTAAACTGTTTTAGGCATTACTCTTTTTAAACCCCCAGGGGTGATCTAGTGACTGATACCCAGAGCATACTAAAATTATAGAGAGAACACTTCTGTAGCCTGCTGAATGGCAGTGAAAGCATATCGCCAGAGGAAGGCGAGCCCGATTCCCCATTCGATGACGATGGTGCAGACGTTCCATTGCCCGACCATGAAGAAGTTCAAATAGCAATTACCCGCCTGAAAAACAACAAAGCGGCGGGGGCCGACGGATTGCCGGCCGAGCTATTTAAACACGGCGGCGAAGAACTGATAAGGAGCATTCATCAGTTTCTTTGTAGAACATGGTCGGACGAAAGCATGTCAACGATTGGAGCATACTTAAGTGCTCTGCCCAATCCACAAAAGGGGGTACCCCACAATCTGGGCCAACTACCGTGGGATAAGCCTCCTCAAAAGCGTATAAGGTTCTATCGAGGGTATTGTGTGAAAGATTAAAGCCCACCGTCAACAAACTGATTGGATCTTATCAGCGTGGCTTTAGACCTGGCAAGTCAACAACTGACCAGATATTCACCATGCGCCAAATCTTGCAAAAGACCCGTGAAAAGAGAATCGGCACTCACCACCTCTTCGTCCATTTCAAAGCTGCCTTTGACAGCACGAAAAGGAGCTGCCTTTATGCCGCGATGTCTGAATTTGATATTCGCGTCAAACTAATACGGCTGTGTATACTGACGTTGAACAATACCGAAAACTACGTCAGGGCGACTTCCTTTCGTGCGAATTCTTTAATCTACTTCTGGAAAAAATAATTCAAGCTGCAGAGCTGAATAGTACAGCTGCTGGCGTACGCCTATGATAAGGATATCATTGGTCTTAACAGCCGCATCTTTAGTTCTGCTTTCTCCAGACTGGATAAGGAAGCAAAGCAAATGGGTCTGGTAGTGAACGAGAGCAAAACGAAATATCAGCTGTCATCAAATAAATAGTCATCGCACTCGCGAATTGGCTCTCACGCTATTGTTAACAGCCTCGAAATCCAACGCAGAATTACTCTTGCCAACAAGTACTGTTTACGACTGAATGAGCGATTGAGAAGTAAAGTCCTCTACGGTGCCTACGCCAATAATGAAGGAGAAATTTGGGCATTAAAAAAGATAACGGTGTTTAAAAATGAAGATAGTCCAGATAAATACATCGAGAAGAAGGTTAAAAGGTTGATACCAACTGGGATATCATTTGGACAGATTATAGCTGATACGATGTGGAATGTAGAATATAAAGTTGATCCTAAGGACTACATAGATTGAACAAGATTGCGTCTTAGCGAGTGTAGCTTTTTCGAAAATCCTCCAACAAACGACAGAGGATTGTTGGCTTGACTAGAGTTTACAAGAGCCAAAACACCACCTTTGGTGATAGACTTTATCTCTTCTCCACAGCTGCTCGACAACACTTTAAAACAAGCGACAGTTATCGCACGGACACCATTATGAAAGTAGAGTCATTGTAAGTAAAAAGAAAACAATCCTTCCCTCACTTGTCGGGAAAAAATGATGAAAAGCTCCTGTATACTTATTACATACCATTGCAATTAGGAAACTTAAGAAAGGGTAGTGTGTCATATAAATGCTTTGTCATATCAATACTTCAAATCGAGTCTCAGATGACGCTTGCTTTGACTTACCAAATTTCATCGGAATGTGTGTAAATATGAACTCAAGGCTTTGGTAGTCAGCAGCGGACTTAAAAACTTTCAATAATATATAAACTTATTACTCGATATCTCCGTTGCTAGAAATCCACTCGTCGCTGGCAATTTGATGCTTCTGCAGTATTTAGCAGAAGTTTTTCCTAACACTTCCGACAGCATGTTAACAAAACTGGCGTGTCTTTCCGCTCCATTCCAGCCATTGACGCAACATTTACCGACACCCAATAAAAAAATATCCCTCGTACAAAATTATTAAACACGCTTGGCATTAAGTTTTTTTTTATTTGTTTTCAATGAAGTTTCAGCTGCCGGAAGCAATTTATGCCTTTTTGGTAGGAAGCTTTCCATATAAGCAACCCATTACGTGAACGGTTTATTTGGAATTCGATTTGAAATTGATGCGCCTGTCAAAGCAGGAATTAAATAAAATTTGCTCGTTAAAAGGTAGTCTCTGCACGCACTCGTCTAGTTTATGGCTGAGTGGTAAATTATATAGTTTATATTTACTTTCGCATTTAGAGTTTGCATGAAATGTCCGACACATAAACTCTTCACCATCTAATTACACGTTGCTATGTGCAGCAGTTTAATAAGTTTAATAAAATGTCAGCAAAAATTCCGCTATAATTTACTGAAATATCTGGGTCATTTATATACATATGTATGTATATGAATGCCATATTAACCGATATATGTATAACATACATCGGCATTGCTAAAATGACACAATTAAACAAACTGTTATGTTTGCTAGCGAGCAATAAATAATTATTATCTGCTCTCACTCTTAAATCGTCTCTGTGACTCACTTCAAAAACTTGGTAACTATAATCTTATTGGTAGCTTATGCAAACATTCAATTTCATTTCTAAAATCAGCCTTGCAATGCTCCCTTTGCTGTGCAAGTAATGCAGAGTCGACAGCAAATGCGTGCTTCCGAAAAGGTTAACAGCTTGTCAACCACACCAGCCATAGCCGATTATGAATTTATGTATACATATGTACGAGTATACTTAGTTATAATTTAGTACATAAGGACTTGTGTGAGCATTTGTGTATATAAAGTGCGTTCCAAAGTAAACAGGCACAGACTATTTGAATCTAGCGCCCCCTGGTGGTGGTGGTGTCGACTGGTGCGTTAGAATCTGATATCTTTATCGGTTGTCCAGTGAGAATTTCATTACATTTCATATATTGGAGGTGAAGTTATTGCGTTTTAAGTGTCAGAATGTTTGTGTTATCGGTGCGAAAATGAGCTTCGAACAAAGAACCAACATTACATTTTGTTTTAAAATTGGTAAAACTTTTACCAAAACGTTTCAATTAATGAAACAATTTTATGGCGATGATTGCCTATCCCGTAGCAGATTGCACGAGTGGTTTCAACGTTTTCAAAATGGTCGTGAGGACATAAATGACGATCAACATGTGGGCCAATCAAAATCCGTGATCACCGGAAATTCCATCGAAACTGTGCGTGAATTCATCAAAAATCAGCCGCAATCATCATTGAAATTCATGGAAATGTAATTGAACATCTCCAAAACATCGATTTATCGTATTTTGACCGAACATTTGGGCTAACGAAAGATGTGTACACGGTTTGTTACGCACAAATTGACTGACGACCAAAAATGATATGGCACCATGCGACTTCTTCCTTTTCGGAAAAATGCATTTGCCCATGAAAGGAAAGCGTTTTGCAGACGTAGAGGCCACATGTGATTTCTTAGCATTTACGTTTCCACTTTCTCCATAATGGTCAATATGTGTTAGTTTACAACAAAATAACGTTAACAAATCGTTCGACTTTATTATTTTCGGCGCCGTTCGCAGCAACTCGGACTGACGCACGTTAATTTTTACATAAATTTACATAAAGAAAAAATGAGCCGAAGAATATATTTTTGAGCTGTGCCGTATATATTAATACCCTTAAGACTAATTTATTACACGGATCTTACTTCTATTGTTACTAACTAGTATGTTATGCGATACTAGCCCTGAATTCATTCACAGTGCGTTCAGGGCTGGTTGAGGAGTTTCTGGCGGCACTGTCCCTGGCGGCGACAGTATTTACTATAAGGTTTGTATGGGTGCCGGGCCACAGCGGAATAGCGGGTAATTGCAAAGCTGACGAGCTAGCAAGGAAGGGTACCCTAGAGTCACTATCGGTAGAATGGCAACGGGTCGGTGCTCCGGTGTCTTTTGTGTCCTACTACTGGAAAGCTGGGCCTCGCGGATGCTTGGTCAACGCTGGGCCAGCACTGGTGCTTGCGTGGTCGCAAAAGCATTTTGGCTCAAGATAGATCACAGAAAATCTAACGATCTCTTCGCCCTCAGTAAGGCTAGCCTCTCTTTAGTAGTGGGGCTCTTGACAGGCCATTGCCTTATTGGCACGCATGCTGTAAGACTAGGAATCTTAAAGGATGCCGCTTGCAAAAGCTGCTTAGAAGAAAATGCGGCAGACACTAGCCAGCACTTCCTTCTTGACTGTCGAGCATTCGGGAGGTTAAGACTTAGACACTTGGAGGCACATACCTTCAGACATCCTACCGAACTGGTGGGAGTAGATATCAAGCGCATTTGCACATTTGTATCGGCCACCAAACGTTTTGCCGATCTGTAAGTCCGAACACGGGAGTTCTATTTTCTATGGCATCACAAAGGACTACGTATAGTCCACGAGCGATCTTTGATCAGCCATTTAACCTAACCTAACTAGTATGTTTACTTATTACTAGTTGATCGTTTGTTTAGATATAATATATTATGTTTAGGTTTGTCTACATAAATATTAGTGCTATTTATAGTATTGAGATGCCGGTTATTTACTAGTAGATAACTATTTGTGTTGTTATTGTTTATTGTAGTGATAGTGCATTTCTATTGTTCCATGATAAGGTTGTTTTGATGTATTTTTGTTTAATGTTGTTTTGGTACATTCTGCTTATATCATAAGGATACGTTCATTAACTCGTATGGAACGACTTGGCGCATTTTACTTCGAGATCTCAAACTGAAGGCGTACTAAATACAGCTTGTGCAAGAACTAAAGCCGCTCGACCTTCCCAAGTGACATCGCTTTATTCTATGGATTCTTGAAATGTTCCAAGAAATTCCAACGTTTTCGATCCAAATTTCGTTCAGCAATGAAGCACTTTTCTGGCTCAAAGGGTACTTAAATAAGCAGAATTGCCGCATTTGAGAGGAAAAGCAACCTAAAGAGATTCAAGAGCTGGCATTTCGTCCAGAAAACGCAACAGTTTTGTGTAGTTTTTGGGCCGGTGGAATTATCATTACATAATTCTTCAAAAATAATGCCGGCGACCGTCAATGGCGTCATGATAACCAACTATTTGATGCCATAAATTGACGCTCCTGATGTCGGCTACATTTGGTTTCAACAAGACGGCGTAACTTCCCACACATCGCATCAATCAAGGGATTTATTGAGAGACCGCTTCAGCAAGCAGATAATTTTAAGCTTTAGGCCGGTCGATTGGTCACCAAGATGTGATATCACACCTTTAGACTTTTTTCCATTGGAGATAAGTAATGTCGAAAATCTATGCGGACAATCTCGCTTCGATTCAAACCTTGGAGCAAAACATTACGCTTGTCATTTGCCAGTTACTAGTCGCAATGCTTGAACGAGACATCGAAAGTTTTACTGCGCGGATGGAATATCTGAGACTTAGCCGGGGCCTACATTTGAGAAAGATAATCTTCAAAAATTAAATGCCAAAGAATATTCTTTCGATAATAAACATTCCGTGTTTTTTCTTTAAAAAAGTCGGGAACCTCGAAATGGGTCACCCTTTATTTACATTCACAAAAAATAAAATAGCTTAGATAAATAAGGTCACATGATCTTAGAAGCCAATCAATTTAATCTGTCCTGTTCACCGATTTACATAGTCCAGTATGTAGTTTTGGCCATGAATGTGGCACCTATTTTCTTCCAGTTATAATCGCTGTAGCCTTTTCGATAGCGGTCACAATGAAAAGTATGGAGGAGGTTGGCTCAATTTAGTAATATGAGCTACTACCTACTGGCATACAAATCACATCAGAAAGTACATTTTAGGTGGATCGTGTATTCCCTTAAAACTGTTCGCACTAAAAAAGGTAATTTTATAAATCGACGTTCCCGTTAAATAAAGAATGTACCCCAGTGCTGAAGTGTGCTTTGCAAGTTAAGGCGGCATAAGAATGGGTACGTCAGTTCCTTGGCGGAAAAGTATTAAGCAGCTGAGTTGAATGTGTGCGTTTGCCATAAGTATATGGGGAGCGACAGCTTGACAATGCGTTCTCTAGCGTTTGGCCAACTTCCTTTTGCATGCGGCAATACGGCAGAAAAAAGGTAAATCATAAATGAATCGAGACAGTGCAAATGCATCCATGCCGGTATAGCAAAAGTATAATGGAATACCAAAATCGTGACCAAGTAAAAAACTATGAATTATGTTGCGAAATAATTACTTGCGAAACGCATTTAATGGGGCATACGTCTACGTTACGAATGCGACTTTATTCGCATACTTTTCCGTCATTGACGTACAAGTACACATTTTGACGTCGCCTTTAGATGTACAGAACGTGAGTCTTCAAGGTATAATGAACAATGTGTTTACTCTGAGAGCTGGTTTGAAAGTATTTATTTAGGAAACTTTATACGTCTTAAGCACACTCGTCATCAATATACATAATGAAGACATTCTTTTAAGGAACAAAATGTACTAAAACCGCCGGAGCTCTAAATCACAAATTTAAGTTAACGCAAATTTGTTTAAGAAAATGGAAAATATTAACTCGGACAGCACGTTCTCACCAAACGCAAATGGCGAAAAAATAACGGAATAAATAATCTTATCTAAATCCTTGCGCTCTTATCAAAATTATGTTAGTGGCCACTAAAACAACTTTAGCTATTCCAAGAAAATGGGTTTAAAAGTTTCACCCTTGTTTCGTAAAAGAGAAATGCAATATTCAGATAATAAGAACGTTGATATTTTTGTGATATCTTATCAAAAGTTTCTTTAGTTTGATGGCAGCTGCTCCTGTGGCACAAACTGCGGCTTAAACACAAGCAAACGCATATCTATCTCTATGAATGTAAGTATATGTATACTAATGTCTATCTAGAAAAAAAAGAAAATAATACAAATCTAGTCAAAGTTAAGTGAAGTACTGAAAAGTACAATGGCTCAGTAAACTCGTCAAAGAAACTTAAAGTTGCCTGCTTGTTAAGTGGCATGTCTGGTCCAAGTGTGATGAAGTGTACACATAAAATATGGGAATATTTTCTTCGCAAATACTTGTGAAAACTTTTGAGAGAAATATAATAGGGAGAGGAAATTTAACTTCGCTTGAAACTGAACTTGGTAAAATTTTCTCGTTTTCTTGGGCCATTTAACTAACCTAAGGAAAAATTGTCCAATATGAGTTTTTTTCGGTGCAATAATGAAAAAACAAGTACTTAAATGCATTGTTCCATTTTTGTCATCAGGACACATTATTCCAGAAAATATTCTATAAGTGGATCTTCACAATAAGAGGTAATAATTCGATTATTTTCATATTAAAAGTTACGGGATATGATGGAATTCAAAATAATGTTATTTAGGAAGGAGGAATGGTTATTAACCGATTTCAGGAATTCTTACACTGCATGTTAAAGAACCCGCCAATGGAAGCAAAGGAAAAGAAAGAACTCCACTCTGTTAGTGGGATCAGGTGGAGAAGGACCTGGCATCGATTGGAATTTTAATTGGCGCCAAATAGGGAAAAGTAGAAACGACTGACACACTGTTGTTAACTCGGAAGAAGAAGAAGAAAATATTAAAGAACTTTATTAAGGCAAGTTAGCAAGTTTGGTTGCTACAGCATCAGTTGGTTCTGAGATTTGTACAATAAACCTATTAAGAGGCGTTTTTTAACGACAGATAATCCACCCTACTGTGAAACCTTGTATCAAAGACAGTTTTGTAAATAAATGTTTGCACTAGACAGACAAATAGAGACACGTCCACATCATCATCCTAATAAATATGATACATGTGTGTTAGAAACAACCGTTGGGTGCACAAACTTTTTCAGACTATTTCTCCCGCAACTGGCATAATAATCAATGAACACTACTTCGAAGCAAAAAAATACTCTTAAAGTTTTTTTCATATAATGATAAATTAGAAGTTCGAAAGCACATTTCATTTCATTTTAATAAAGAAATAATTTCAGCTTTTACTTTTTCTAAAAAGTGGTAATTCTTCACAAAGTGATTTGCCGCAGAAATATGTTTGTCCATCTGTGTGTCTGTATATACGCAAACTGGACCCTCAGTTTTTGGGAAATCGCTCTGAAAATATTAACACGTTCTTTCATCGCACAACCGCTGTCGTATCTACTTATATATTATACATATACGTTCTTTAAGAAATACAAACAGTTTTTTCAAGATATCCTGGATATTTTTGAAATTCACGTTCCAGTTCTAAGAATGTTATATGTTTTATTTATTTCCAACTATTGCCAAATTCATTCTTTGCAAAATAATTTTAAAGGACAAGTAATTCTGTTTCAGTGTAATAGTATATTTATATATAGATTTTTGAATTCTAATAATGATTTTAATAATCAATATGACCTCCTTTAATTTTTATTACTGAAGATATTCGAAAAGGCATAGCCACAATTAAATTTTACAATAAAGCAAATCTAAGTTCGCCCATTCCTTTTGTATTACTCTTTTCAATTCCAATAATGTTTCGTATTAAGTCCCATTGGCATATAATTTCTTGGTTAGAATGCTCCATAAATTCTTGATGGGGTTTAAGTCCGGACATTCTGTCGGCTATTTGAATAAATCAATGTTTTGCTTTCCAAAAATCCTTGAGTACTCGCAGTTCTATTAATTGGTGCGTTATCGTGTTAAAAAGTCCTCGTTTCGGCCCAATATTGTTCACCAAACTGCACAAATTCGTTATCCAAAAGCTCTATGTATTTTCTAAGTTCATTTTGTGTGACACAAAACAAACTGAAGTCATTTCATGATGTCCAAATGCGGCCCATATCATAAGCGAGCTTCCAGAAAGTTTCTAGCGAAACGGGTTTCTTTCGCACGACGAATATCACGATAGTAATAGTGAAAACCGTCGGGCCTATCTACGTTAAAATTTTTCTCGTCACTAAACCAAATGGTGTCCCAAAAGGTAGTTTCTGCCAACTGAAGTCGCGAAAACTTGTGCCTTTGCAAAAGTCTAGGTCTTTTCATATCGAATGGTGTTATCTGCTTTCAGGAGTTGTTAGATACGTCGAATGCGGGCTGGAAGAGATAATTGACACCGAATTCGCGAGGATCTTACGTTCTTCTTAACCGCCATGATTTTTAGGATATTTGAAAAAGCTTTCAATAGCATTCTTATTTCTTTTCATCCCCGTTGCAATTTTTCGTCGGTCATTCCAGTTTCAGAGAATGCCAGTATTTTGGGCTGCTTCTCAATATTGAGTTTGGTACTGCGTGGCATTTCTGTATAAAAATTGTTTTGAGGCAGGCATTAAATTTATTACTTTCTTCTTCTTCTCTACTGGCATCGACACCGCTTACGCGATTATAGCGGAGTTAACAACAGCGCCAGTCGTTTCTTTTTTTCGCTATGTGGCGCCAATTAGATATTCCAAGCGAAGCCAGGACCTTCTCCACTTGGTCCTTCCAACGGAGTGGAGGTCTTCCTCTTCCTCTGCTTCCCCCGGCGGGTACTGTGTCGAATACTTTCAGAGCTGGAGTGTTTTCGTCCATTCGGAAACCATGACCTAGCCAGCTAGCCGCTGTATTTTAATTCGTTGAACTATGTCAATGCCGTCGTATATCCCATACAGCTCATCCTTCCATCGAATGCGAAATTCACCGTGGCCAATGCGCAAAGGACCATAAATCTTTCGCAGAATCTTGCTCTCGAAAACTCGCACCGTCGACCCATCGGTTGTTGTCATCGTCCAAGCCTCTGCATCAAATAGCAGGACGGGAATTACTAGTGACTTATAGATTTTGGCTTTTTTTCGTCAATTGCCTCCTCAGTCCGAAGTAGCACCTGTTGGCAAGAATTATCCTGCGTTGGAATTCCAGACTAACATTGTTAGTGGTGTTTACACTGCTTGCTAAGTAGGCGAAATTATCTACAACTTCAAAATTATGACTGTCAACAGTGGCGTGAGAGCCAAGTCGAGAGTGCGTCGACTGTTTGTTTGATGACAAGAGATATTTTGTCTTGCCCTCGTTCACTGCCAGACCCATTTGCGGGTGTTGAGGCCGATTATATCAATATAATCGGCATACGCCAGTAGCTGTACACTCTTATAAAAGATTGTACCTACTTGATTAAGTTCTGCAGTTCGAATTTTTTTCTCCAGCAGCAGATTGAAGAAGTCGCACGATAGTTCCCTATCTATATTCGTCTATATATTGTCTGAAACCTCGTTTGGGATAGAACGGCTTGCAGACGTCCTTCGCGATCCTGACGGAGCTTTTGGTGTTGATTAGCGTTGATTGTTACACAGCCTTATTAGTTTTACGGGGATATCAAATTCAGACATCGCGGCAAACAAGCAGCTCCTTTTCGTGCTATCAAAAGCAGCTTTGAAATCGACGAAGAGGAGGTGTGTATCGATTCTCCTTTCACGGATTTTTTTCAAGATTTGGCGCATGGTGAATATCTGGTCGGTTGTTGATTTTTCAGATCTAAAGCCACACTGATAAGGTCCAATCAGTTTGTTGACGGTCGGCCCCCGCCGCTTTGTTGTTTTTCAGGCGGGCAATTGCTATTCGAACTTCTTCATGGTCGGGCAATGGAACGTCTGCTCCATCGTCATTCATTGGGAAATTGGGCTCGCCTTCTCTTGGCGTTGTACTTTTACTGACATTCAGAAGGCTGGAAAAAGTGTTCCCTCCATAATTTAAGTATGCTCTAGGCATCGGTGACTATATCACCTTTGGGGGTTCTACAAGAGTATGCTCCGGTCTTGAAACTCCGGTCTTGAAACCTTCAGTTGGCCGCCGCATTTTTTTGTAGAATTTTCGAGCATTACCCCTGTCGCATTTCGGCCTCTTTCTTTTTCTGTTTGTAAATGCGTCTCGCTTCCCTCTTCAACTCTCGGTATTTATCCTATCCCGCACGTGTTGTGGTCGATCGTAACGTTGCGAGGTAGGCAGTCTGTTTTCTCTCCGCTGCGACACGGCACTCCTCGACGTACCAGCTGTTGTTTTGCATGTACCGAAAACTAATGGTTTCGATTGCAGCTGTACGTACGGAGTTTAAATACCGTCCCACAGTTCCCTTAGACCGAGTTGTTGACGAGTGCTCTCAGAGAGCAGGAGTGCAAGTCCAGTAGAAAATTGTTCTGCTGTCTGTTGTGATTGCAGCTTCTCGACGTCGAACCTTCCTTGTGTTTGTTGACATTCGTTTTTTGCTGCACAGAGGCGGGTACGAATCTTGGCTGCAACAAGGTAGTGGAGACAGCCTGGTGGCTTGATGAATTTTCTTATGCTGCAATCTAGTAGTCTAGTCGGCGAAGTCGATCAGCCTCGATCCATTTGGGGATGTTTCGTCGTGGAAGCTGAATTTACCGACCATAGTGCCAAATATACCTTCTTTGCCCACCCTGGCTCAAAGCGCTCATAGAAGGCATCTTTAGTCACATCGCCTTTCTCTTCCGTCGGGGCGTGGGCGCAAATCAGCGATATGTTAAGAACTTCGCTTTGATGCGGATTGTGGCTAGACGTTCATCCACCGGGGTGAATGACAGTATTCGGCGACGGATTCAACGAATCCCACTCCAAATTTGCGCTCCTTTATAAGACCACTATATTAAATGCCACAAGAACCTACTCGCCTCAGTCTTTGTCCCGTCCATCGCATTTCTTTGACGGCGGTGGTGTCAGCCTTCACTCTACAAGGACATCAACCAGCTGGGCAGCGACACCTTCCCAATTAAGGGACCGGACATTCCAGATGCATGCCCTCAAATCGTAGTCCTTAAATTTATAGCCTCACCTTCTTTAATATAAATAAACAAACAAACACTTATCTGGTCAATCAATTTGCAACCGATCTGCATCTAATCGTGTCAAACAATGAACTGTTCGATACTAAATCGAAGAAAGCTAAGCCAAAAATTATAAAGAGTTTCACATAAACATTATTTATACATATGCAATTTTTGCACTAACGTTTCATACCGTTATGTTTGAACTTTTTTCAATATAAATATGTATTATCTTGGAATGGAAGGTGCGCAATAAGTTAATAGAAATTAAATGGAGCGAAGAAAGAAGGAAAACATTTCTTCCAAGCTGATACAAATGTACATTGATCACTTTAAAGTCGATTTAGAATAAAATTCATACGATTTTTCATTCATCAGGTGTATATACGGGTATGCATATGTATGTACGTGCTTGTGTGTGACCTCCTCCATCTTTGACTGCCAATAAAGCTGCAAAATGGAAATCACCAACAGCGACAAAGGGAAATCAATTTACGCTTACTTCAAATGCAGGTGACGCGGATACTTTGAACACACCCATATTCCATCTTTAAATACATAAATATATGTATGTATAATATCTATATATACATATGTAAATATATAAATGGGCACAAAAGGTGGGCGGCATCTTCCGCGTGTTCTGTGCCGTGAATAGAAGTGCTCGGCTCGAATAAACGCCACCAACATAAGATTTTGGAACTTTGTAGCAGAAGTGATTTTGAATTATTGTTAAACGAAATTCAATTATTTGCGACAATTTTCGGAAAGCTTTGCGCATTGTCACACAATATTGGCAGCATATTGTTAAGGTCGCGCAACCAAAAATCTTTGCAAAATTGATTGGATGAAAGCGAAATGATTTCAAGTAAACGAAATTTAGCGTGCTTTTGTTTCGACAGTGAGGGATATATATACATACATATGTTTTACTTATTAGCTGAAGGTATGCATTTAGCCGCCTTCAAGGCGTCCGAGTTTTGTCGCAGTAGTTTTTTGAAAGCAGTGAAACGTTTTAGTCGTTTACGTCTTTAATAAATCTTAAATGCAAACAAGTCTTATTCAATGGAAATAGGCGACGCTACAATTGCGGTAGAATAGTCTCAAAAAAAACTATATATACGCTGTTTCATTATTCCGATTTCAGACCATTCAGATTCTATGGTGGTCGTGTCGAACGCTTTTCTTAAATTTTGTATAAAAGTCAATAATACAATAAATGCCTGTGCTAATAAGCACTTATATTGGACCTTGACCTCCCGATTAAATAGGAAGATTATTTAAGCGAATTTCGTGATATAAGTTTTTCCATGGAATAAATTGTATTAATATCCATTAGATTTATCCAAACTTCAGAATCCTCTCATTTAAAAAAAATTTCTTTTCACGAGTATTTTCCAAGCATGGTGAATATCTGGTCAGTTTTTAATCAGGCCTAAAGCCACACTGATAAGCTCCAACCAGTTTGTTGACGATAGCCTTTCACACAATACGATCGATAGAACCTCATACTCGCTATTTAGGAGGCTTATTCCATAGTAGTTGGAGCCGATAGTGGGGTCTCCCTTTTTATGGATTGGGCAGAGCACACTTAAATTCCATTCGTCGGGAATGCTTTCGTCCAACCAATTCTACAAAGAAGCTGATGCATGCTCCTTATCAGTTCTTCGCCGCCGTGTTTGAATAGCTCGGTCGACAATCCATCGGCTGGCGACACCTTGTTGTTCTTCAGGCGGGTAATTGTTAGTTATTCGAACTTCTTCTTGGTCAGGCAATGGAATGTCTGCATTCACTATTATCCTACTAATATTTCAGGCTTAGATCCTCCCAACAACTCTTTCAAATTAGTGTAATATTTAATAGACGATCTAGACCGCAGTGATTAAATAATTATTCTAACAACCACCTCAATAAATCGGTCCCCAATTCTTTCAAACCTTGGCTCCAAAATAATTTTAAGTGAGGGAATATATTTATCTTTGTCTTATACACACAGAACTGAACTCATGCCTTTCTCTTTCTAGCAAGAGTCTTACGCGCAGCTGTTATTGTACATCCTTCTCTGCCGTACATACATATAAAAAGATATAGCGCTTGCAGTCAGAAACTTTAGATGGTGTCAATCATTAGCTTTGCCACGATTTGGAAGTCAAAAATATATCGTTGGATTTGTAATAAAATTCTGAATATTTACATATCTAATTTTTAAAGAAAAATAATGAGGGTAAATCACTACACCCGCTTACCTGTTTACACCTGGTTGACACGTATTGTTGCCTAAAAAAGGTAGTCAAACATTGTGTGGCATTTTCTATATACTTTTTTTTCTTTGATTGAGACTAAATTTATAAAGGAAAATACAGACGGTAACCAAGAAAAAAAATGAAATTAATTACTTTTTAATTAAAAATAGTCTTGCTAAGATATAGACTGTCAATCATTTCTCACTTGATTAATCAATAAGTTTTTATTATTAAAAAGAAATATTTTATCACGGAAAAGAATGAGGGGTGTTGTTCTTAAACCGGATCCTCTACTAAAACTACTTTACGTAGGAGGTGTTTTCAAAACACAACGGGAATTTTCAATTTTTGAAAAAAAATATTTATAATATATATTAATGTTTTCGCTTTAGAAATATTTCTCATTCGATATAATACATTTATGCCAGCGCTTCTTCCAATCATCAAACTCGATATTCTGCGATTTGCATCTATCTTTGCTTTGGTTGTAAGGCTTTGTATTTTTGGAAATTTGGGAGATAGTCTGGCGAAAACGTGAGTTGGGGAATTGTCACAGTATTGCTTTTGTCAGCTTTTAACAAACGAAAATCGTCAAGCTCATAAAGACAGGTTACCAACCTTAGCGGCCGCCACAGATAAAACAAGCCATGAGTGAAACACTTTAGCATGGCATTGGCATGCAAACTAACATAATAAAATAAATTTTGATAATTGGAGTCTCCAAACCCACGAATTTTAATTTTAAAATTTCTCGTTAATTTTTGAACGCATCACATTTCTATTTTTATATCATTTCCAGTTATTAGCACTTATATTTTCGCAACGTCACAAATGAAATGCTCTCAGTTCCTACTAATCACTATTCGTTTAATTTCTTGTTTACAAATGAGAGGTAAAACCCGCCTCAGCATGCAATCATTAAACACGTTCTAACAGAGATGTTTGTATGCTTATATTTGCAGGAAAACCAACACATCTGAATGTCGATTATTTCATTATCGCATTTCGCGAAATTAAAGATTTGGCTTTTGACCTATGATTTTTGAGAGATTAATTCGCTATTATTCAGCTTAGTCTCCTAGGTGCATATAGTAAACCTAATGCTTATGATCAAAAGTTAAAAGTTGAATTAGGGACATTTATTTAGTTGGAGAGAGGTATACTTTTAGAAGTGCGAGAGGAGCACCAACCGTTTTGATTTAATGAATGATAACTTTACCTACAAGTACTTATGTAAGTACCGATTCAATTTGATTTCTACTCAATTTTATTGAAATATTGTATATTGTTTTTTAGAGATATGTATGGTATATACGAGTATAAGTATATTAAGCGAGAGTGAAGAAATCCCTATGTTGTCTTGAGTTGCTCCAAACCACATTTTGTTCTAAAATTCTTACTTATTGAATTTCATAGCAACATTTCATATGATGATATATTATAATCGTAATATTTACGCTAAACGTCGCAACAATTCTGAATAAAAGTCCTAACATTGAATATATGGAGCCTAGCAGAAAGTCTGCATCCATTTTTGGCGTCGAACAGGTTAGACACAGGTCTGAAATTATTTAATACTGATCAAATTTACTCATTTTTGAAGGAAGGTTCATTGCGGGTCTCTTACATATTTTGTATCGATATCATGATTTTTTGGCTATACGAGTAATAGTGTTATATGAAATTTGTGGTTCGATTTTGCTAATTTTACAACTTTACTAAGGGTAATTATGGAAAAGTTACGTACCGTTGATTCAATTCTTTCCTTTTGTTGTAAAGCTGCAATAATATGCTTTGACGAAAACCATGTTAAACACCGCAGGTCTACCACGATATTGAGACCATTGCAGGCCAGAGAGCATTTTTTCATTGTTAGACAGGGCGACTTCGCCTAACCAAAAGGATATTATTATTGAAAAAAAACAGTAATTAGTTCGAAAAATGCTAGGATGAAAGCAGTGAATGTGTATACCACTTGAGATAAGAGTTTATGGTCATCGTATTTCAGCATTTAACCCACAAAAGTTAACAAGTACAGTAGCCGCGCTGATGATGAACAAGATCTCTAATCTAAGAAGAACGCGAACTAATGAATGAAGTAGACTAAAGATAATGATAATGAAGATCTTAACGAAGGAGGAGAAACACATAAAGTTGGAAAAGACAATTACTAACATCTTAATCATATATATATGAGAACGTAGGGAACTGATATTGAATAAATATTTTATGGCAAATAGTCAATCAGAAAGCAATCTTAAAGATTGTAGGTTGTTTTGAACAACCGTTTTGTGAAGAAAGCAACTGTAGTTTCGCAAAATCTTGTAAAAGTATTATATAATTGCTGAAAGCAAACACTTTTAGGAATTAAATTTTCAGTACAAAAAGAAATGAAATAAAACAATTATGACTAAAAGTTGTGATTTTAATTACTCATTTGCGATATTGACGTCTTACGAATTTTCTTGAAGTGCACGGTTTCACAACGCTTACGTTTCGCTGAAGAAGCCACTGAATACGTCTCTAAGTGGAAACTACAGGAACAAAGGCTTTTTATGCTCCCGAAATAAGATAAGCATGACAGGCTTTTCATTTGAATTCAAATTCCTTCAAATTTCCACATCTTAGGCCCATGCTTGAACTAGAGTTTTAATTCCAAATACGTTAAGTTCCACATGGCTAAATCTTTACGGTCTAATGAGTAAGCAAATCAACTTTATTTATTTAAGCTAGATGTTCTGTAAGTGAAATGAACTTGAAACTAACGCTTATACTAATACTAAGACATATTTTATATATTATGTTTTCTAATGAAAAGGTATACATAGTATATATATGTATGTGACTTTTTAAGTTTCTTTTCAGTAAGAAGAAATCATCAAAACCGGAAAATGAAATTCAAAAAGGTATACACGGGTTTCTCCGGAAAGTAAAAGGACTGATTTTCTTCCGCCGCGACTGTACTTCGAAGAGTGCGAGCACCGGCTGGATTCGGTAGAGGGCGTACCTAGCTAACGAACGAGCGGCTGGTCAGTTGTTTTCGAGCACCTCGAGAGTCAGGACAAACATTTTCACGCGACGTGTTTCTTTGAGTGGTGCAAGCCGAAAATGCAGGGTTCGTTTGAACGGAGGTACGCGATTGAATTCTGTGTTAAACTCGGTAAATCTGCGACAAAAACATTTGATATGATCAAGCATGCTTACCCAGATGTTGATTTAGCAATAAGTGGTGTGTTTCGGTGGCACCAGGCCTTTTTGGAGGGCCGGGAAGAGGTCGCTGATGAAGACCGTGCTGCTAGATCTGCGACTTTGAAAACGATGCTTATTGTCTTTTTTGACATCGAAGGCATCATCCATAATGAATCCTTCTGGACAAACCGTCAAGACCAAGCTTTACGAGTAAATCCTCAAGAGACTCAAACGAAGGGTCAATTTGTTCCGACAAGACATCGCAGCCGATTGGAAGTTGCACCATGACAAGGCCGGCATCCCAACGCTTCCGCAGCCGCTTTACAGCACAGATGTGGCCACGGACTTTTTTTGTTTCCTTGCCTGAAAAGGCCGATGAAAGGTAAGCATTTTGAGACGACAACGGGGATCCAAGCATCATGCACCTCGGCTCTCAAGGTTATTCCGGAGAATGCCTTCCGTGACGCCTTCAATGCTTGGAAATCGCGCTGACAGTGCTGCATCGACGCAGAAGGAGCCTATTTTGAAAGTTTTTAAAGAATTGTAACGATTATATTATATTATATTTTTTTAAATCGACTCAATCCTTTTACTTTCCGGACAAACCCTGTACTGTATTATGAAGGAAACGTGACTGGTATTAGGTTCCACATATAGCTTCGAAATTGCTATTATACGGTGGTTATTTAAATAAAACCGTTTTTTGTGAGCAATAAATCTTAACTTCTGCAATGACATGGCTCCTATAGAGCGAAGCTAACATTATTGATAAGCGAATGGTATCTATAGCGATTTCCATATGTGTATCTGGGTAAGGTTTTCAATGACCTTCTTCTTGATCTTTCTTCTTCAGATTCATCTAATGTGTCCATTCAACTTTCGGAGTATTCAGAGTGAAACTAAACGAGATTCGTTCTTATCGCTTAGCGTAGCTGTTAAAGCAGCATCTACCAGTTTAATCAGTTTGGATTGCAGGCGCCGATTTTTCATTCTGAATTTTGAGTGTGTGGTTCAAAGATTGCAGCACTTGCCTACGTTCGCTTACATTGGTGGCGCGCCACAAGAGATGTGCGAGAGCGTTATCAACTGCTGAGAAAAGCGCTGCGAGAGTGCATTGCACTGAAGCAGTAATTCGAGCTTCAGTGACTTTTGTTTACACATAGAAAGCAAATAGTTTTATTTATATTTGATTTGTTGTTATTTATATAGTGAAAAAAGCATTCATTTATTGGGATAGGTACAACAACAATAGCTTGCAGAGAGAAACAATTCATTATAGAATTATTTAAGTTGTGTAATATAACCGTTATTGAATCTCTCTACCATAAATACAATTCTTTTCTCTGAAAATTAATAAGCTTTGACTTTTTTATGTATGTTCAACAGGTAGACTCATTTGATCGGGCCCTTGTAGGGCGCTCTCAGTCAGCAGCGCACAGTACTTAGGCCTCAACTTGTTTGCTACTTACGAAGCTGGCTGCTTGGCTCAAGTGTGCACTTCAACTTGTTGCAGCCAAGCAAAGCGCCGCAATCGCTTTGAGTTGCTCGTCGGGTTCGGGCTCTTGGTGTGGTGAGGTGCGTGTCGATTTACGCAGAGAACGCATGATACAAAAATAGAACGAACACAAACATACACACCAATAAGAAAGTTAATGAAGTGAATTCTACAAAAAAATATCAAAATCAATAAAACAAAGGATCTCAGTTAGCAAGTGATACATACTAAAATTTAATTCCGTATTAAAAGTTTAAAAGGTGTAAAATTAAAAAAACATGGGCCTTGCTTTTGTGTGCGTAAAAAATAAGTGAAATTTTCGGTTTGAATAATTTTTTGGTTTTTAAAAACTTTCACCGCCTGTTGGTAGCATTCTGTTGCATTTGTCGCAATAAGAGTTGATTTAAAAGCTTTTATTGTTTAACTCAATATCAGTAATAACTCAAATTAAACAAGTACAGTTATGCTGCAGCTCCTGCTGCTATTTACTTTACTACTCCCTTACGTCTGCCATTCTCAAGTGCCGGCATCTCCTTGCGAGTCGCGTTTCAGCTACGTACACGAGGGCAATGAATACTTCGGCCAAATCAAATTGGATCGCTTGGAAAGAGGACGCACCGAGATTAAAGTGGCATTCTCACAACGTGACTCATTAACTTCCGTAAGTATGTCAGGGGGGCAGAAAGCACATCAACGCAAAAATTGTTATTTGTTGTAATATCAAATACCAAAAATTAAAAAATAAATCTCTTCGAAAGTATTATGGGCGTAATATGTTCAGTAATTAACTTTTGATATACATACCTTCAGATCAATTATCTAGTAGATGAATTGCTGCAACGTTCGGCCTCCGTTAGTATTATACTATAAATGACAGCAGAGCAACAATACATTTCTTGAGCTCGCTGTCTGTACGCTCAATATCTTCTGACTGGAAATGTTCTAGCACTAGAGTAGAGTGCTGGCCGACAACCAGCTCATGCATGAAATTAAAATTTGTTAGAAGTTGAGGTAGAAACATCCCGTAACTAACTTTACGAATACCCAACTTTCGCTCAACTGCCATACTTTCTGACAACCGAACGAATTGGCTGGAATCGAAATTGACAGCCTCGTCCGTGATTCGCCGTTCGCAAACAACTCAGATTGATGTATGGAACGACTTGGCGCATGTTGCGTTGAGATCTTAAATTTAAGGTGTCCAAAACAGCTTGTTGAAGTAGCTGAAGCCGATCGGTTTTCCTAAGCTACAACGTTTTGCTTCGAATGTTTTCGAGCCAAATTTTGTTCAGCGGTGATGGTCCTCATCTGGCACAATGGGTTTGTAAACAATCAGCTCTTTAAGAGATTCAAGAGCTACCATTCGATCCAGAAAAACAGCGGGGTGGTGTGGTTTTTGGGGCGATGGAAACATCGGTCCATATTTCATCAAAAATGATGCCGATGAGAACATTACCGTCAATGGCGACCGTTATCGCGCCATGATAACCGATATTTGATGCCTGAAATTGAAGCTCGTTTAGTTTCAGCAGTGCCGTCTTGCTACACTTCCTACACATCATATCAACTAATCAATTTATTAAGAGATCACTTTGGTGGCAGATAATTTCACATTTTGGGCCGGTCGATTGGCTACCAAGATCGTGTGATATCACACCGTTAGACTTTTTCTTGTGAGGATATATAATATCGAAAGTCTATGCGGACAACCCCGTTTCGAGTCAGGGCTTGGAGCAAAACATGACGCATGTCGTTCGCCAGATACCAGACGAAGTGTCGAACGAGTTATCGAAAATTGGACTCAACAGATAAATGCCAAAGAATGTTCTTTCAAATAATAAAAACTTCGTTAAATTTGAAGTTTCTGTGTTTTTTTTTAAGTAGTAAGCCCCGAAACGAGTGATCCTGTTATAATATGCACCGAGCATTAATCTGAAGCTAGATGCAAAACTGGAAAAATTGATCTAGGAAAAACTTTAAATGAGAATAAATCGATGTGATTTTGAGCAATAACATAATTATAACATAATATAAACATAATTTTATATAGTTTAGTTAGAACTAAAGCGCAAGCTATTTGGCTGCAAGTACAACAAGAAAATACTTAAAGTTATTCGCTGGTAGTCAATTATTTTAGTACCCTACAACTACCGGAGAACCTCAAATAAATTTATAGCATTCTGTAAATCAACTAATAATGTATTCAACTTCTTTAATTATATAGAACTACTATGGCCGTATTACACCATATCCGGAAGGGCCACTGCAAGTGAATCGAGTGCCGGCCTTATTTCGGGTTCATTTTCCGAACCCGAGCAAACCTCCGAAATTAACAAAGCTCAGCATCAATGGAAATGTACTCTGCTCTAGCTCCCGATGTACGTATAAAATAAATCAATTTACATACAATCACGCCCTCAAGTAACATAATTTTTTTTCTCAGATTCAGCGCCAAGTAGTTGGTTCGAACTTACGTACACTGTGAATGCCCACGGTGGAAATTCATCTCCACAAACAGTAGTGGAAACACCGACCTACGTAACGGCACCCCCACCTGCACCAACTCGACCGAACCCAACTTACACCACTTGGGCCGAACTACTAAACAACTACACTACGACGGTGCCAAAAAGACCAGCGTCTACGCGTGCACCGAGCACCGCGCCGCCACCAATGACATTCTCCAATATCTTTCTCACTGAGCGCTTTCAACAAAATACCACTGTTACCTGCGGCACTGAAGGTAATGTCGTCCGTCCATTCCTACATGGCGGCAAAGAGTTGGTACGCGGTCAATTTCCTTGGATGGCAGCGGTTTATCGCAAGGAGACGGTGCATAGCCTATCATACATTTGTGGCGGCACATTATTGTCGCAACGAAGTGTTGTCTCAGCAGCACATTGCTTTCAAAACCTGCCCGCCACACAGGTGGCACTTTTCCTCGGTCGCACAAATTTGGAGAGTTTTAGTGAAGATGGATTTATCACGCGCGATGTTGAACGTTTGATAATACATCCGGATTATAATAGTCTGCCAGACGCGGATATTGCAGTGATGCGTATGGCGGCTATAAGCAGGTGAAGTTTAATTTTAGATATGAGGATAAACATTTTGTGAGAGACTTAGACTTATTTACATAATATGCATATATCAAAAGTTGTTCATATAAACAATAGCTGAGAATTGAAGAAGAATTATTGTAATATATTGCGAGATATGTCATTAGAATTAAAAAGTACGAACTGAGTCCACTCCAAACTTACCATTTTACCTAGTGTAAATGGAGTTAAGTTCTCAGATATGGCGACTATCCTCAGATTTTGACATACCGCTCTGAAATTTTGCAACTTATCGCCGAAATTGGATAACTACTAGATATATTGCATTGCCGATCAAAATAAATTTTTTGTATAAAAAAAATGTTCATTTGCCGAGAAATCTTCACCAGATATGGCATGGGTTATTGCCTAAGACAATAACGCAATATTGAAAAAAAATTTCAGATCGTATTATAGTGTCCATACATTTCTTGTTTTAATTAGCAGACATAAGTTTATTGGAAAATTTGTTTCGGCATAAAACCCTTAAGCTTCAAGTATTTGCCACTAGATTTTCCAATCAATTTTCAAATGGGTTGGCAAAAGTAGAGGAAGTAAAGTAGAGTTGCTGAAACAAAAAGGTTACTCTAACCTCATCCCATAGAAGGAAGCACTATGAAGTTGTTCTGATTACCTTCTGAAAAGATGTTGGTCAGATCAACACAATTCACAATAAACCTTGTCGCCCTGACCTTAGTTGGCAACATAACAAATACAAACCTAGTAAGAGAGTTTGTGCATAATATCATTAAGACCTTATTTAAATATAATATAGTAAACTTCTTACGAACTATTTGATTTAGCTTTGTGTCTAAGAGTTCTCTAGCAGTTCTGCATTTAAAATTTACAATTAGTTATTTAGATGTTACATTAATTTTTTACATATTTCCCTCCTTCCACACAGTTACACCGATTTCATTCGTCCCATTTGCCTGTGGACAGAGTCGACACAAGTTTCACGCGTCGTTGGCCTATCGGGCACTGTAGCTGGTTGGGGCTCCAATGAGAATGGCCAGCTCGTCTCACCGATCGCCAAGAGAGCACAAGTGAAAATCGTTAGCGAAGTGGATTGCATACGCTCCTCGGCGGTTTTCTCCAAGCTAGTAACGAGTCGCACATTTTGCGCCGGTAATCGCGATGGTGTGGGGCCATGCATGGGCGACTCGGGCAGCGGTTTGGTACTACAACGCAACAACCGTTGGATGCTACGCGGCATAGTGTCCTTTGGGCAGACTAATCGAGGACAGTGCAACCTGTACGAATATGTGGTGTACGTTGATGTGGCGCAGCATTTGAATTGGCTGGAAGATAATATATAAATGATATGAAGACAGATAGTTTAATTATAACATTTATTTATTTCTTATTTAAGTTTTAATTTAAGTAAATACCCGTTAGAGTAACCTTTAAGGAAACGAGGTGTTCTTAGCATTATAATGCATTCCAAAGTAAAATGCAATAAATGGAAAAAGTGCCAACGTTTTGATACAATAAGGTTTTATTAGCGATTATCTATTCTGATCTCGATTCTGTGAAGCTTTTTTCCCGATGAAACCTAAGTATTTCCCGGCATAACCAGGAAGACATGGATACCTGGGCTTTGGCAGCATACGAAAATCAACT
This sequence comes from Bactrocera tryoni, assembly GCF_016617805.1. Taxonomy (NCBI): domain Eukaryota; kingdom Metazoa; phylum Arthropoda; class Insecta; order Diptera; family Tephritidae; genus Bactrocera; species Bactrocera tryoni. The sequence continues at coordinate 38,767,940 of NC_052499.1, read as the reverse complement.
TCTCGAAACCTTCAACCAGTGCAGATGTCATTTTTAACTTTAGTTAATCTCATGCCGATAATGACGCTAATAACTATGGTATATCATCCGTTAGTAATTGTGATATTTTTACTTTTGGTCGGAGTTTTATATCACTTTTATTATGATGAAAAAGAACTGCTTTCGCTGTGCTTTAAGTGGTTTCTGCGACATCGATCTGAAATTTTTCACTAGTCCGTTTTTCCCGAGAGGCTGTTCATTTGGCGGAACCGCCAATATCGGCCCACTGTAGCAATAAACTGCCCAGATAAGCTAATCGATCAAAATCAAATTCTTGATTAGAAAATTTTTTATTTGCGATTTCAAATCATGCTGATCATTACTGTGTACTATATATTATAAAACCACTTTTAATGCTCTCTTCAAGCAATTACACGATCAGTCTTCTTGATTCGTCTGAATGCTTTAACGTCTGGTACTTTTGCTGAAAGTTTTTACGCAAAGAATTACTGTAATTATTCGTCACAGGCATCGCGCCCACCTCAATCAGCTAACACACCGTCGATGTGTAATCGGCGCTGCAGATCTTGAAACGAAATTTCCAACAAATTTTTGCCTCAAAAGATTTGCCAAGTTCAGACGTGCCGTCATTCGTTGTGATCAGCCCGTTGCGTCCAGTACCCTAATAACAGTGTAGCAGCAGTTGTGCGGCTGCTGTATTCCGAGTCAGGTATTTCCCACCACTAATCAAGTGTAACAACAAACATAGTGATATTTGTTAGCAGTGCCGAAAAAACAAGTGATATTGCAGTGCAATCAATAATAGTGCGAGAAACATTTCAATAAATCGTGTACGCGCTGCGTCGTTCGTGTGTGCTTATAACTTAGAGTGGAGCGTTGTTGGTAATCTTCAGTTTACTAGCGAAGATCAGCAGTTCAGCATGTTCGCTACAAATTTACATTCACTCATCTTTATCTGCAGCATTACGACGCTGTTACGGTCTGCGCTCGCGCAGGTGGCGCTCCCGCCGATCGCGTGTCCCCAGTACTTTCAATATGTGAGCGACGGCTTCGCGTACTATGGCTTGATTACACTGCCGCAGGTATCGGTGGGCACGGCAGATGTGCGTGCGCATTTCTCTCAGCGTGGCCTACCCTCGTCGGTAAGTAAGCGCATATTGGATTACTCATTCATAAGAAATTTAAAAACAAAGCAGAGAAGCGGCGAAGCACAATTGACACTATTCATTATCCACTTGATGTGATTGATTTGCGGTTTTAGTGAGCGCGATTTCTCAGACAAATTCACTTTTCGTTAATTATATCTGCGATGCTCTGGTCGTACTGCAATAGGAGAGCAGGCATTTCACGAATTTACGATTGCCAGAATAAAACATAGAATTCGTCAAATTTGATTTAGAACTGAATTGGATCGGTAATGAATGAAGTCGCGTTTCGCTTCAAGCAGCTTAGAAAGCTTATGCTTATCAAAGTAAATTCTTTAATAAATATGTACTACATGTATGTACGTAAAATTTTTTAAAGACTTTGGAATCAGTATTTAGTGAGTTATAATCGCAATTACGGTTATAGGTAAATCACGCTTCTTTCCATCTCATCATATGTTATATCGAGTGATTTTATTTTATAGCATTTTTATTTCAATAGAATTACTATGGTCGTATCACACCGTATCCGGATGAGAGCACCGTTGTGCATAATGTTTTAAATGGTCAACCTGCTACTTTTCGTGTGGATTTCGCGAGTCCCGGTAACCCCCCTAAATTAACACTACTTTCACTGGACGGCAACGATTTATGCGTGGGTTCTGATTGTGAGTATGAAGCCAATTAATAGTGAGTTTAGCAAGTAGTTTGACCCTAGATACGGTGGTACACATAAATGTGAAAATATGACTTTAGTGTCTATGGGTAGAATTTACAAACTCTTAAAATAAGTAAGGATATTTCAAAATAGTGAAAGATCTTAGCCCTTAAATATCATTTCTAAAGTCAGTAGAAGTCTTTTACCAGATTGTTATAATTTGCACCGTCTTTTGGGGAAAAAAACTCCAAAAGAAAGAAATGAGCAGTACCGGAAAGTGGTTTTCGACTTTGTCTTCATGCACGGTGCAACAAACCACAGTTAAGGGGCGCACTTAGCCTGAAATGAAAAAAATCTTAGGCCGTTCTATATACAATTCATTAAGATTCATAATTTCTTATTTTTTTTATTTTCAACCAACGTAAAAGCCACACTAGTAGAGGACATTTTTTCTAATAGCTTGGAGAATAGTAAATAGTTCGTTAAATATATGAATAAACATTATTTAAAATTGCATAAGGTATATTATGATTGCCACGAAATTTGTAACTTACGTCAGGAAGTGTGGAGTTCCTGTAAAACATATGTATACTTAAAACATCATCACGAGCTGAATCGATTTTACTAAGTCCGTCTGTTTGTATTGTACGTGACTAGTTAGTTTGCGTTATCAATTTTACACACAGAATTTTCTCCCAAGAAGCTAGGACAGCTACAGCTTATACAAAAGTTGTCATACAAATTGAATTATTGAAGTCTAGTGCGTGTATGGAACTTGGAGAAGTATCTCCACAAAACTTTGCACGGGTAAAGGTCCAATACCACGGTGCAACCTCTGTACCAAGTTCCTTAACCAAGTAACTCAATCAATTTTTCGATTTGTTGAAAAACCTTTTAATACAATTTATATGTTTTTTATACACCAGAAAAGAGCCGATCACACAATCAAAAAAAGAAATATATATATAAATAATACGGATATAATAATTCTTTCATTTTCATCTTTCAGATCCACCACCGAAATCATGGGCGAAGCTGTCTTACCAACTGTACACATATTATACCGCCGGAAATGGTTTAACGGGGCCAAATATTCCGAACTCTTTGGTGCCTGTTAACATTGACCCAACACCAACTTATAATTATCAACATAATCAGCTTGCTCATACTAATCCACCAATCAGGCCCGTTAATTCCTTCCCCGTTCCAAATGTTAGCAACAAATTTGACACACCAGCGGCAAGACCAACAGAAGTCACACCGAAGCCAACCAGCAATATAGGTACAGCATTAAATTCAGGAGATTTAGCTGGAGTTTGCGGCGTAGAAGGTACTGTGGTGCGCGGCTTTGTCTATGGAGGAGTTGAAGTGTTGCGTGGCCAGTTCCCTTGGTTAACGGCAATCTATAGCAAATACACAGATTCATTGAGTTTCATGTGCGGCGGATCTTTGATTTCACGAAGAACTGTGATCTCAGCCGCACACTGCTTTAAACGCTTACAAGCCGAGCAGGTTGTGCTCTTCCTCGGGCGATACAATCTAGAGAGCTATAGCGAAGATGGCGTTGTAACGCGAGATGCAAACAAACTCATTATACATACGGATTATGTAGACGGCCAACCGAATGCTGATTTAGCATTAATACGAATTGAACCTCTCGAGCAGTAAGTAACAGTAAAAAATATTTGCCTCAGATACTTATGTGCCTTATCATTTGACGTAGATTTTCAGAGTACATAAAACCGATTTGTTTGTGGAGTGAAATAGAGGAGAGTTCGCTTATTGTTGGGAAAACAGCTTCGGTGGTCGGCTGGGGTTATGAAGGTGAAAAGGAAAGAGACATATCGCCGTTACCGAAAATGGTAGATGTCAAAATAGTTAGTAAGGGCGACTGCCTAAGTTCTTCCTTTCAAAGCCTTATCACGGATAAAACTTTTTGTGCCGGTAATCGTGATGGCACCGGACCTTGCATGGGTGACTCAGGTGGCGCTCTTATGTTGCAGCGCAATAATCGCTGGGTTTTGCGTGGTGTTGTGTCCTCAGGTCAGTCATCGGCACAGCGTTGCAATTTGTATGAATATGTTGTCTACTGTGATGCTGCGAAATATATGACATGGATTACACAGAATCTTTAGGATTATTACTCAAATGTAGTTTGTTCTTTTGAACCTAATAACTTAACAAATTAAATTTTTATGGGAACAATACCGTAACATATTTCGACTAAAATTATTTTATCATAAATATTTTAACTAATATAGTATTAAATATTGAGCATCACTTCGGAAAATAAATATTAGCTGATCAGCTGCGAGGCAGGCGTTCGACGATGAATATTAAACGTCGTCCAAGTATAGCCAATCTCTACACCTCTATAAAATAGTATGCGGAGAAGAGCTTGTCTGTCCTTCCGGCATCGAACTTACAAAATAGTTATATTGGATAAATTAAGAAAAAAGAAGGTGATAACATTCTAGGGGACTTAGCCTGACTATCCTAATACTTTGGTAGTCCAAATGCATGTTCAACTACGCAGTAATAAATGTTAACTTTCATAATTCGAATAGTCAAATGCTCGTTAGACCACTAATTTTATTGAGTTCAATATTCTTATTATTGCTGGATAGCAATGTTGAAGTGCTTCCCTTCTGCAGATGGAAGCTTAAACGATTAGTAATGAAGCTCACATGCGCTATTGGTCCACTGCCTTTTACATCGTGGACTATCGCTCCAACTTAATGTGCTTAGCTCCAGCGGTGATTTAGGATTCACAAAAATATCTTTAACAATACCCACAAAAAAGACAATATTTTATTATTATGGAAACCGGTTGCAGTGAAATCAACCTAATGGAGAAGTAAAATAAATTTCTCGCTCAGCAAAATAATCTAAGCGCGCAATTTACAAAAAAAATTAATAACTGTCAGAGCGATTACTTCACAATTTAAAGATCATAATGATATTCGCTCTTTTCAACACCGCAAATTTAGTTAAGTTTCGCAAAATCAGCTGGTTCTCGACACCGTCACCGGTGAGATTGATCAACGAATAGCACCTCAAAGAAAAACTTAAGTTACACGTTTTGTTTACACAACAAACAAAAACTCACAAGAATGTCATGACTAATTGGCCATCAAGATTATTTGTTATTCTTGTTATTGGTATTTATTATTATTGGTTTTTCGTCTTTTTGCATATAAGTTTCGTGTATGTTGCTGCTGGAATTAACTTTGTTAAGACAACCGCTTTACTTCACATTTGAATTCTCTCAAAATTTCTGTAGGAGACTTAATTTTGAAAATTCTTTTGAACTGGAGCTGCTCAGAGTATATAAGCATTAGATGGTTCGCAGTTGAGTCTGGTGTTCACCAGTTCGCTCATTCAGTTCGCGATGCTCAGCGTGTTGAGATACTAGCAAATTAGCGCGGTTTCGGAAACGGAGATGTTGATCTTTCAATAGCCAATAGGGTGACGCAAAATACAAGTACGACCAGTATAAAAATACTTAGTGAGAATATTATTATTTTTAATGTATGGTGATTAGAAATTAATTTGCATTTATTTACGAAAGGCAGCAAAAGTTCAAAATATTTAATATAAAACAATACTAATATAATAAATAAATAAATAAATGTTAACAGAACATAAGTGAGACCATGACAAATAAACACGCGTGAGAAAAAGTGGAAACGAAACCGAATCTAAACAAATACTTAAGCTATAGTGAACTTCCTAATAAATCTCGCATACAGAAGCTCATATTGTGAAATGTTACACACTGTTTTGCGGTGTTCTGCTTTTGTTCTCTTCTTATTGCATTTATGGCGCCTGCCAATTACTGCCAATGCTCAGGAAATACCTTCGATTGCCTGTCCCAACTACTTCCAGTACCTCAACTATGGTAACGGATACATCGGACGCATTACACTGCCCTTATCGATGAGCAGCACTCGACTGGATGTGCGCTTCTCGCAGAGATATCCGGTACAATCGGTAAGTTCAGTATAATCAAAAATATCAATGCAAACTAAAGCAGCTTAAGTAAAAGTCAATGAGGACAAGTGTAGAACTATTTTAATAACTGGTTCGAGACCCGACGCTATTTTCTACTTTCGAAGGTCAAAAAATACGAAAATGATTTTTTTCCTGACGACACAGTTAAAATTTATTTATCCAACCAATGGCACATTGAAGTATGACATTCGAAAAATGTCATCAATTTTTTACAAAGAAAAACTACGGCAATGGCGGCAATTGTCCGGACGGATCTCGAAAAAAAAGTTGAACTGCGGTGCCCCTCATAACTCGTTGCTGGATCATTTGAAATCAAAAAATGAAAGTTCATTCGTTAGATAATAGTTTTCCCCAGGTAACGCTCTAAGGGTTTTTTTGAAATTCCAATTTTTGAATTTTTTCGAAGACTTTGAAGTGAAAAACACAATTTTTTGGGAAAAAATCGGCTAATTTGTTATTGCGAAATCAAAATTATGAACAAAAAAAACAAAACAAACTCTCCAGCGTTACCTCGTAAAATATGTACAGAAATAGTGTTTAAATTTCAAAAGGATCGGTGCAGTAGTTTTGAAGTTATGAGGAGCACCGACTTTGAAAACGTGAGTTGTGGGAAAAACGCTTTAAAGCTTCACAGACGCTTACAATCAAATCGGAGGGCGGAGACTTACAAGTGTATATCTCCGTCAATTTTGATTTAATTGCTCTTAAATTTTCACAGAATAATCTTAAGATATTGTACATTAATATAAAAAAAAATGCAACAAAAAACAAAAATACCTTACCCCCTCCTTAACTAGGAAACTTGTTAAAGTGGTCTACCATAGTGTATTGAAAATGTTTGTTGTGATATATTCTCATAAAATTTGTATGTGGACAACAATAGTTGAGGGAAATTCGGTTTAATACTTTGCAGCTCTCTCCATTAAGATAGTTTGACAGGACCAGCTTTACTTAAGCTTCGTTTCGTAAAATGAATTTAGAATTATGTTTTTTTTTCGATTGAATTTATTTCCTATAAAATGGTTCAATTAACAAACTAGAAAAAACGTTAACTTCGCTTGCACCGGAGCTATAATACCCTTCATAAATACAAAAGTTTTCTAACAAGAACTTTGATTGGTCAGTTTGTGTGGCAACTATATGCTATAGTGACTTGTTCATTGTTTTCGTAGACTTTAGGCAATAACCTATGCTGAATTTGGTGAAGATATCTCGTCAAATAGAAAAGCTTCTTTAAAAGCACTTTACTCTGATCGTCCAGTTTATATGGCAACTATATGCTATATGGTGAGAAAAGAACAGTTGAAAAATGTCACTAGTTCGTATATGGTATATACAGTAGGACTGACGGACATGGCTAAATCGCTTAACTCATCAATTTCATTTATATACATATACTATATGTATATATACTGTAGGGTCTCTGACGTTTCTTATTGTATGTTAGAAATATCGTGGCAGACTTAAAATACCTGTACAGGGTATAAACAAATTCCGCATAAGTTTTTTAACGAAGTATCAGCGGCAAACGGAATTTTTGGCACTTCAAATAGTTGGCAATTTGTGAAACCCGGCAACAACTACACTTTAAACAGCGAATATCGCTCGATATGGCTTTCATTGTAGGTTGGTTCATTGTTGTATTCATAACTCAGCAAATAGACTTTGTCTGATTATCGATGGGTACATTTTCTTGTTATTATTGTATTTGTTGTAGCAAAGATTAAAACTTATGCAATACGATACTATTCGTCACAGTAAACACGATTAATGAAATTATAAAAATGTTGATGAGAGGCGTGATTATTTGAGATGTGCGTCTTAGATAAAAATAAATGCTTAACGTGTGTGTATTTGGCAGTACTTGCACTCTCATTGGGACAAAAAAGCACCCGGAAATCGTAATTAAATTCCCCGTTTAAGTGATGTTTCAACAAAATGTATATTGCTATGCTGGTAGGACTCAATATGCCAAAAAACTATGAGTTGCGATTTTTACAATGGATAAAAGTATTGAACACAGAATTTTTCTCAAATTTTGTTATAACCAGATTATGCTTAACAAAGGCACAAGACGGTCGAGAGATCGTTGAAGACATGCGAATTATTTTGAGCATGTAACTCGTTTTTGCTCGACTCGTCCCGATTAAGAGAATATTTTTTTTCAAAACTAATACTGAAAAAATCGTTGGCATAAGTGTGCTACATCTGGTGGGGATTATAGGAAGGCTACAAAATAAATATTAATGAAGAATTAAATAATTTGCGTTTTAATTACAATTACCGGTTACTTTTCTGTCACAATGTATACCTTATTGTTATTATTCATGAAAATCTCGGCGTCACTTCGCCGTCTTCATGAAACCGTTTAGCTCGGTCCAACTGGTTTTACCAAATATTGCGGAATTACTAATACACTCGTCGCATGCCTACATACATATGTTCATCTGAAGAAAATAGAAGATTTTGAGCGACAAGCATCTAAAATATAATAATAATTCTAAATTGAAATCATCGCTGAAATCGTGTTTATGCTTTTATTTACCGGTTTCGAATCATTGATCAAAAAGTGGAAATTTCTGAACGTTCATTTGTTCTTTAATCAAAAAGATCTGACGTTAGCAAATATCCCTGAGAATATACAAGTATTTGGGTTGATTGGAAATAGCTGTTCATGGCTTTCCAAGCCCGTGCCGGTTGCAAATATTATATAATATATATTTTTCAATACTTCAATGGCTCACAATAAATGCAAAAGCTGTAAGCACCCAATTATCGTTTTCGGACCTAACGAATACGGATCTACAGATAAAACGAACAGAAAAAACTACAAACCGGACCAGCAAAATAAATGATGTTAATATTGATTTTCTATGATACAGGTACATATAATTTACATTTCTAAGTAAATGTTCTCATAGAGAAAGCAAACAAAGCTGTTTTATTACATCTTTATTATATATGAAAGCTTTTATTGTATTCATACCCCCACTACCACGACCAATGTGTTTTACAGCTTGACAAACAGTGAGAGTGCTGTCCGATATGTCTTAGTTAAGTACTTAAAAAAGTAAAAGTAAAGTGTTGAGAAAATTGTGATTTATTTCCTACCCTAGCCTCCTTTAAGCGTGATACACTTGATCAAGCAGTGCTTCAACTTCTTAAATTGTCTAAAAACTACATTTTTCGGAAGTCTGCGAATCAATTTCTTGTAAGAAGATTTGTCGCAATTCGACACAAGACTAATAGTAGCTGTAAGTCTGAAAATACTATTCCTGGAAATATCAAATAAGTCTGTGGTTCTAGTCTTCTTATTCTTGGGCCATATCTGCCTTTTTATCTGGCAGTTGGTTATTGAATTCCATCTGCATACCGCAGATAACAAACGCTGTCTTTTGAGAAGCGTTGCCTTAACCATTTTTAAATTACTTAATTGAATAAGAAAAAGTGAAAATTGTATCTTCATTTGAACCATTCACAATGATCCAAAATATGCAAAACAGCACTTGGTAGCATTGCAGATAGGAGCTATGACACTTTAATGAGATACCCGCATACTCTCTTGTACGCACTTAACCCGATCACTCAGTTGTTTCTTTTAATTTTCTGATAAGGGGTCAGAAACGAGCGGAAAAATGGCGAATCGAAGGTAGCAAAGGTCTCCGGCGTGTTTTTGAATATTTTTGTCGAGCAATGCTAAAATACAAATATTTTGTCGTTCGTTGTTTTAACGGTTAGTTTTCCTAACTACTGTTACTTTTTGTTACGTTGGCTCTGTTATTCGTGATGGATACACTGTCATTATTTATATTCATATGTGCAAAGGTGTAGCCCCAGCATGATTTCTTGTGATTCAGCATGTGCATCGCTCTTTTAGACTCAGTTAAGGCAATTAGATAATCACTAAGTACACACTGATAGAGTGCGTTCAAAAAGTAACGTTTTCGATTTCCAAAGTGCAGATAGCGCCTATTGAGACAAATGTTGTTATTGCAGTAAATATATTATTTTGTTATAGCTGGCGTTAATCAATACTGGCTCCAATCTCCCGCGATGTCTCTTATCGCCTGACATCTTTGAATTCCAAAGAAAATGACATCCAGGTATGTTAGCCAAATGAAATCTTTGGTTTATGTCAAACATTTTCTGGAGTATCAAGACCACCTTCATTAAAGTCGAAAAATATTGATGAATTGGCGTTGCTATTGGTCAATTAGTGAGCTAGGGCGGCACCCACTTTGAACAAAGCTTTCTCATACCCAAATATTCGCGAATAATATGATGTGCATATATCTTGAGAATGCCAGCTTTCACATACAACTTCACTTTGCAGTCATCCAAAATTCTTTTCTGGACTTTTTTGGTGTTTTTGTCGGTAACAATCTTTTTTGGGCGTCCACTGCGTTCACTATCTTCAGTGCTCATTTCGCCTCGTTAAAACTTAAACCAATCTCTTGATGGTTGATTTTCCTGAGACAGTGTTCGAAATTCGTCATCAAGCCAAGTTCTTGCTTGATCTGTATTTTTCCTTTCAAAAAGCAATATTTTAGCAACACACAAAATTCCATTTTTTATTATTTTTTCATAATAACTAATATTATTCACGAACTATTGATCCAGCAGCTCTCCAATTTATACACGCGTCTTTTGAAAGTTATAACTAAGCAAAAATCAAATGGATTTATTTATTGATCCATTGGATAATATCGCCATCTACTTGTATATGTCTGGCTGGGACCGATAAAGCGGTTAAGTGTGTTAGCTATGAAAAATCAGCTGTCTTCATCAAACGAAACTACTTAGTAGACGATCTAATAATTCATTATTATTTTTTTCTATTTCATGGACTTTTTTTATAATTTTCGAAAAGTTGTATAATTCGACAATATTTTTTAAGAAACAAGGTTGGTTCTACACTCACTTGATCCGAAAAGTCCAGAACAAGTAATTGTACCACTGGTACAGAGAATAGGTACTCACACCTGCTCCGAATATAAATTATTTGAATGTACAAATTTGTTAACCACTGATAAATGTAGTAAACTTAAGTGGAGAAAACTTGCCGCCGATTGTTCCTCAAACTTAAGTTTTATATTAACTGCAAATAATAGAGCTTGCGATATTCCTACTGACCATATTTGTATTCACTATTATTTAGTAATCACTCTTTTACTTATTTCAGAATTACTACGGCCGTTTATCGCTCTTTGAAAGTCAGCAGACAACATTGAATAACTTGGCGCGTGGTCTTCCCATTTCTTATCGTGTGGATTTCCCATTTACTAATGTGGTGCCAAAGTTGACGCGTATCACCGTCAATGGCGTCACCGTTTGCGCGGCATCTGAGTGTGAGTAATTGTTTAAAATACACAATAGCCCGAACAATTTTATTGTTATTGTTCCATTTTGTAGATCCCCCTCCAAGCACTGCTTTGGATCTTCAGCATACATTGCAAACAGCAACTGTGCGCGGCACGAGTCCGCTCAATAGTAATTTTGACCCCGGTTTTCGCACCGATGCAAATTCAATACCCACTCAGATTGTTAATCGCTTTCCACAGCAAACACAGCAAATTATTGGTCAGCAGCCTCAAGTTACAAGGGAAAGACCTGCGCCTAATAACCCATTCTTACAGCCAAGTACAAGGCGAACTCCAGCTCCTGCGGATAATACGTGTGGTGTAGAAGGTATATCTGCGACGCCGTTCATTCACGGTGGTATACAGATTTCGCGTGGACAATTCCCCTGGTTGACCGCTATCTATCAGAAGCTGTCATCATCTGGCTTGAGATTCTTGTGCGGCGGCTCGTTGGTCTCTGCAAACACAGTCATCACCGCGGGACATTGCTTCAAGCTAAAATCTCTCAGCGCCTCTCAGATCGTCGTCTATTTAGGCCGTCACAACTTGGACAATTATGGTGAGGCCGGCGCTGTCTCGAGGGATATACGCAATTTGATCATTCATCCCGACTATAATGGAAATTCGCTGCCAGATGCAGATATCGCAATATTACACATGCAGTCAAGTGTTGCGTAAGTTAATTTTGGCAACCCATTTAGTGGTTTTTGGTGATGTAAATAAAATTTTCTTTGTAGATTTAGTCAATTTATTCGGCCCATTTGCTTATGGAGCGAGGCGGCGGACACTTCATTTGTTGTTGGTCAAACAGCATACGTTGCCGGCTGGGGTGCGGATGAGAGAGGTCATGAAGTGAGCGCGTTACCAAAAATGGTTGACACGTCGATCGTCAGCGACAACGATTGTCTGCGTTCTTCGGAGGTCTTCACTAGAATAACAACGCCACGCACCATTTGCGCTGGTAATCGTGATGGTACCGGTCCTTGTATGGGTGATTCCGGGGGCGGCTTGATGCTAAATCGTAATGGTGCTTGGATGTTACGTGGCATCGTATCGGCCGGTCTTACTACACAGGGTCAATGCGATCTCAGCCAATATGTAATATACTGTGATCTGGCGAAACATTTTTCGTGGGTGCGAAGTAATATTTTGTGACAACGGGTTTTTGTCCGCCATACGCATGCACAACTGTGTCATAGACTGCGAAAACTTGAGAATTGAGATTATAATAATTATACCATTACCAGCTTAAGGTTTACAAGAAAAGTTTTTGAGTGGCGTCTAAGTGCGGAAGAGTGCCTTCGAAGCCCCTCCAATTTCTGCAGGGATAACATTTAATTTCTACTTTCAGCTTTACTATAACACTCAGGTATACAAAAAAAGTCAAAATATAGTACTTGATATAGTACTTCAGTCAAAAGTTTACAAAATTTAAAATAAACGAATTTCATATAAAGACTAATATCATACACCACTTCTGAATATTTATACATAAATTGGTAATTTTAGGGAACTCTCGGAAGAGACCACCAAGCCCGGAATAGTTCTTTTTTAAAATATTATGCTGTGATGCGTGCGTTTAAAAGTTTTGAAGACACCAGCGGGCATGGTGTTAACTCCGCCTCGAATTTGTCTAAATAAGCTCTTAGCTGGATCACTGGATCAACGTAAAAGTGTTGCCGAAAATGTTTTTGTGGTCGGCAGTTCAAACTAAGGACAAGAGGAGTTGATCTGCCTTTGAGTTTAAAGCGCTCTTATAATTGGTGTCTACGCTGGAATTAATCCGTGGTGTCGACAAGACCAGCAATGCTGCCTGATTGCTTTCTGTATACTCCTATAGTTGTTTAAACTTAGTACTTCCACTAAGAAGATGCCAGCTGACTTTGGAGAGGGAGATGTCAAAAACATTGGAGTTCTTATCCGCCCCTTCACCGCAGTCCACTTTGGACATTTTGATATAGATATAGGTTATGGCATTATCCCTCACTAATCTAGTTTTCCGTTCACGATTAGAGGGCAACCTCACTTGAAAGTGACTATTTAAATCTAGTCTTGGAAATATTTAGTCTGATGATCTTAAGGTTAGCTGGTTCATAATGGCGCTAAGCTCATAATCTTTCATTTCTCACCCCCTAATTTCTTTATTCTTTTAGCAGAACTTGCTGCTACTTTCGTAGTAAAGACGTCTATGGGCAGCTGATGCAACAGCCCAAACAATAAATGAGTTTTGCGAGTATTTTTTGGTTCCAATTCGTCAGGCCTAGGTCGAGTTCGAGGCCGACCTAAAACCTCTGCCGTGCTGTGAATTCGGAACCAGACCGCAGTGCAATTCCACACTGAACTGAATTTTCAATGCTATCTGCTTTTGTGTTTAAGCCACAGCCACTACGAATTTCCCCAAAGGTTCAAACCCAATGTGCAGATTGAAGCGAAACTCCAAGAGTCTGACCTTGTAGCTTTTGCTACAACCAGTTAAGCAGCCATCAAACTCAATGACTGGTGACATTTGCCGCTTGAACTTCGAATGTCTTTTCATTAAAAGGAATCTCATTCAGTACTCAGTTTAAGCTGAGTAGCATAGCACTATTTCTGAAAAGACTGTGCTAAAATTTCGGAGCAAGCCAAATAATAGGCACAGTGCATATTGGAATTTACTCGGCTCTTATGACAGGCATACCTTACTTGTTAATTTTAGAAGAGTACAGAAAAAAATGGGGGTCTCTAAAAATTTCCACGTGACCATACCCATGATTTCAACCCTCCTAGTTATCTGAAACCAAAAAAAAATATTATTAATCTAGAATATTGTCGCAATGGCCTGAGCTACGGAAAAGTGGGAAAAACATTTTTTCACAAAATGGCGACTGCCTGAAAAAAAGTGTTTTTGGATAACTTTTTCGGACTATTTCGAATTTTTTAAAAATAATAAAAATAAAAATTTGGTGATGGGGCTAGTTCCAACCATAGACAAGCCTATAAAGAAAACTCTATAAAAATTTCAAGTAAATCGGTCCTGTAAAACCTGAGAAATCGTGGGTATCGTTCCGAAAAAGTCAGTTTTGAGAAAAACGCGTTTAAAGTTTCGTGTAAAGTTTTTTGCAGTCTATTAGTTCTGGCCGAACCAGTTTGGATGCCGGGTCAGAAAAATGCCTATATCTCCGAAAATAATTTGAATTTTGAAAAATCCTCCTGTACACATTCTTGAATAGTTAAACTTTGAAAATATAAAAAAAAATTTTGATTTTTTTAAATTTCTAGACCAAAATATCCCCTTAATGCTGGCCACCAAACTAGTGCTCCTTGTGTCAGAATTAGTCTAATGGCGGTTATACATACATATGTAATATCTCTTTACAGTGTATGTGATATTTGCTTTCTCTTCCATCCCTATCTTCTACCGAAATTTTTGTTGTACTCTGATTTGTTTTCGGAAAGAAAATTTTGTATTCATTTAGTAGTCATAGTTCTCATTTATATTCTGGTGCAGACAAACTTTGACAGCACGTTAACTATTACCGCACGTTAACCTTCGAAACGTGGCAGGCAGAAAAGCCAACAAACCAAGTGGCATGTGCTAAACTACTAACTATTAAGGCGGTGTGAGGCTTACAGCCAAAACAAAGTGATGAAATTAAAATCAAAACGGCCCCACACATTCATATTTACGTGCAAACATTACACAATTTTTTGTTGGGTTTGGTTGAATATCTTCGTATTTGCAGAATGTTATATTAAATATTTTGGTTAGACAATTAAATTTCGCCCAATTTCTTTTTTAGCATTTATTCCTTCGGTTCCTGTGTGTATTGAGTTAGCCTTTAACCTCCACATCGGAGTCTACTTCAGTAGGCAGTAGTGTATCATGAAATCGGTCAGCGAGTTAGCGGAGAATGTATAGACTCAAAGCATATTTATGTCATGTGTGCATCTCTATTCCTCTTTTTATTTATGACAGAGCATTGATGCTCTCTAGTGAATGGAAAGTCCTGCAAGTTCTAAGCTGCATTACAGTTAATAATGGACTTTTTAATAAATTCCGTAACTGCATTTTGTGCATACTTCAAGTCAATGCTAAACAAGAACAAAAATTCTCCGGTCTATTACTTTAATATTCAGTAAAGAAACCGCAGAAATACCATATGCAGATGTTGACAGCTAATTAGAGCCGCTACATATTTTGAAGTAAATGATGTTATTTTCCAATAAATCACGTATTTACATTGTATTTTCACTTATTTTAACGAAACCTATGTTAAACTTAAACTCTAATAGTAAAAATTTTGTTTAAAATTCATTTTTGTTATGAAAATATCAACTAAAACATGTGGAATCAACGGTTTAAGTGCGACAACTAATTAGATACGAAAATATTTTATATGCAAAATATAATGATACTACAAATATGTGCTTACTTTCAGTTAGTACTTTGTTGCTTAACCCCTACACTATAATATGACTCCACATCCACTGACGTTATCAGACGCTGGTGTTGTTTGCCATGCCGTGCTTATTTTATCAAAAATATCATTATTATCTGGGATATTTTTGGTACTAACGGCTTTTTAACTTCACACCAGAGATGTTCACGTTTGGGCTGGGCGATAGCAACTGCAAAACATTGATGGAATATTCATCAAAACACTTTTGTGTCAACTTCGCCGTATGCTTTGGATCGTTATCTTGTTAGAATTTCCATATAACGGGCAAATTTTTCTCCGCTCATGTCGTCATGACATTTTTCAGGATGTCGACGTATTTCCCCTTGTGTAAAATTCTATCAATCTTATGGAGCGTACAAACCCAACACCAAATAAAACATCCCCACACAATGAAAGATCCTCCACAAACTCACTTCAAGTGAAAGATAGCGGGGATCAAATTTTTAGACCGCGAACATTCCTTCGACCATCAAGACCTTTGCGGATTAATTTTGTTACATCATTCCAAATGACATAGTTCTACTGATTTGTTGTCCAAGGCTAATTAGAGTTGACAAAGTCTACACGCTGTTTCCTATGAATTTTAGTCATAAGTGGTATCCTGCGTGCTGTCCTGCCAGATGCGACCAAACACCGGGAAATCGTTTTCTTGGATACTTGGACATTATATTCGTCTTGAATTTAACGTAGAATGTCAGTGAAACTCATTTTTTGGGCCTCCTCGGGAGACGGTAGTATTTCTGTGGTATATTTCTGTTGAAGTTTTTCGGATTCTTTCTGTGCGTGCAACATTGGAAATAGTTTAAAAATTCTCTTTATGCCTTATGAATGTCCTTATTCAAAACAATTTTTTTTTTTGAGCATTTGATCATGACGAAAGTCAAAAATGTAGCTACGAAGGGTATGTGTACAGCTGCAGCTTTTCCTCATTAAAAAACTTGAGTAATACATTTTAATATATTTTAAACCACTACTTTGAAAGACATCCTTACGAGAAATCAATAATATTATTAATAAAAATTAACACTTTGAATAATTTTAATTCTTTGAACAACTGTTTTTAATTAGCTGTCGCACTTAATTCACCTTCTATATGGGAACGCATGTACTATTTGCGGAAAAATTAACAGAATTTTAACTGCACAACTACAAAACTGAGCGAATTTCTTAGTAAATAGAATAACACAAACAATGCAAAGTTTTTTTGGAATATAGATAACGGTATATCAAAACATTTTATCATTATACTAATCAGCACCTTATAAAAAGAGAGCGTTTCTAATTAGCTGTCAACAGCTGTATATCCTACATACATATATTTTGTCGAGTATGAAATTTCTCTAATTAACCAGAGGATCGGAATCTAAGCAATATTATGTATACATATACTCTATATAACTCATACACCGACCGACATATTTGACATACGATTTTTTAGAAAAACAAAAAACGTGGTATATGTAAGAGTGTTGGGGTCGTTGTTTTCTATTAACTACTAGAGGACCCGTCCACGCTTCACTGTGGCTGATACATAGATTATACTACTACTACCATCTATATGATTTTTATTAGTGGCATTTTTGTGAAGCAACTTGTGTCAGTTTAGAAAAAAAATGGATCATAAAGCATTTCGCGTGTTAATAAAGCATTGCTTTTTTGGGGAAAATACTGTTAAATTTGGGCTCAGGGAAATCCACCGTTGAAAAGATATTTGCTAAGCTGGAAACAGGCGAAATGAGCAAAGTATGTGCCTCGCAAGTTCATAATCCCACAAAAACAACGAATAAATGATTCTGAGAAGTGTTTAAGTGCTCTCTAATCGGAATAAAGCCGAAATTTTTCGTCAGTGATAGAAATATAGCTCCATTATTTCCCAATGGAGTCCAATCGACAGTCATTCTAGTGGACTGCACATGATGTACCGGTTCTCAGGCGTGGAAAGACGAAAAAGGCGGTTGGAAAGGTTTTGACATCAGTCTTTTGGGATGCACGTGGTATCATACGTACTCAACGACTGATTATTGAGCCACTTATAATCTATTTCACTGCGTATTTAGTTGCAGTTTTTTCCTACTATTACAAATACTTAGCAATTGTATTATTTTTGAGAAAACTCTGTTTTAAAATTGTACGCATATGTTCAAATGATTCCTACAAACATGAGTTTTGAACAAATGCTTATGATTTGAAATATAATTTTTGTATTTATGAGTTGACATAAAGAGATAAAAGGTATCCTATGTCCTTACCCTGCTTCTAAGCTAACTCTCCACCAATATAAATTAGCATTCCACACGAAAGTCCTCGTAATAGTTATAATATCCGTAGAGGGTAGATCAAGTTTTCGCCCAATTGCATCAATTTTATGCACAAGGATATACTGTTATCAATTAAACATGTTCTGTAATTTTCATGGACATAACTTAAATATTGGCCGATATATCCAGCATAAAGTCACCTGGAAGTATGAATATCTTTATACAATATTAGGTAAGCAGATGGCGCCTCAGAAAAGCATTGACCGGATCCAACTCATTTTTGACACACAGAATTATTATTGTATAAGGACAAGACTCTCCCTGAATTTAAATTGTATATCTCACACATTGACTGATAATTTCGGTCAAAAGTAACTATAGGTACTAGGGCCCACATATCCGGTACCTGGGGCTTGAACAATTCGATTTGAACAATTTTTGGTCATAACATAGCGTCATGTTAATTATATATTAATTGCTTCTTGATTTTCGTATTTTAAAGTGTGGTATATGGGAAGTTGACGAGGCTGATGTTCGATTTCGTCAATTTTCACACTGTGTCAAAGGAATACGAGCAGAATGCTAGTAACAAAATTTAGTCGAAATTGGTCCTTCGGATCTCGAGATATGTGATTTCACAAAAAGCGGGCGGTACCACGCCCATCGTCGAATTTTCACACCGACTCTCATAAAGCCCCCCATACCATTGTTGAGGTAAAATTTAACGTCTACGGGTTCCTCAGTACAAAAAAAAATACGAGTTCCTATATGGGCGTAATCGGACCACTGCCACGCCCACAAAACGTCATTAACCGAAAACTTATAAAGTGCGATAACTAAGGATTAAACTAATTTCATAAATCATTCGTTCCGCAGGTACAAGTGCCTTTTGAATTTTGTCAAAATTTCTCTAAAATATAGTGTTTTTAAATGAAATCATTTTTAAAGAATTAAAGGTGTTCTGCTAATCGACAATGCTTCTTCTCATCCAGATGAAGCTGAACTGAAGGCAGAGGATTGAAATATTGTCGCAATGTTTATGCAAGCAAACGTTATTCTCCTCATTCAACCGATGATCAGAATGCAATAAAATCATGAAGCTGGTCTACAGAAACAGCCTTATAGCTTCAAAGCAGCGACAAAATCTGATTTCCTCAACTTATTGAAGAAGTTAATATTAGGTTAGGTTAATCTGGTAGGCAAATAAGACACGCACACCGTTTTCGCATGACTTTTGTAGTTTTGCACTTAGATAGCTCGTTCCATCGAGTTTTGATTTTTTTTTTTTAAATTCTGTCGAGTCCGTCGCATAAACAATACATGAGATTTCAAGTGTTGATCACGTTTTTGGATGTTAGCCGTACATCATTCTAGACAATCTCGTCCACTATTTCTTTGCTCTCGGTTCCTTTGTGGCCTAGCACCCAGTGAGGTGAAGTTTTTTGCTTCTGGTAACACTTTCCACTGCTGGCCAAGACAATTCTGGCCGATATGCTATATGATGTTACTGCCTTAATTGACTGGCTGTCTACGTAGATATTAACTCCGGATTTGCCTGCAGGAGCATTAGAGATCAGCTTCGGCTCTTTCATAATATCAAAGACCTCAGCTCGAAATATACTGCAGTGTTCCGGCAACTTAAAAGGTTGCCTTACGCCTAATTCTGGACAGCACATCTCTGCACCAATTACATCGTCCATTTTCGAGCCATCCGTACAGATATTTAGAGTGTTGCGCGTAGTTACCATTCTTTACGCCAGCCATTTTTTCTATGTTTACTTTGCACCTTCTTTTCTAGAAGAATAGTGGGATCGTGTAGTCGGTGTTCGCCAAACCGCCATTACTCACCGAGCTATGCCCGAAGACTCTATGTATAAATTCTCCTGCAACCAGTAGTACGTGGATTTTTCTGCGCAGTTTTCAGCGAAGAGGTCTATAAGTCACCCATAATTTTCGTCCTGCTATATGGTGCAGAGTCTTGGACGATGTCAACAACGGATGAGTCGACGTTACGAGTTTTCGAGAGAAAAGTTCTGCGAAAGATTTATGGTCCTTTGCAAGTTAGCCACGGCGAATACCGCATTCGATGGAACGATGAGCTGTACGAGATATACGACGACATTGACATAGTTAACCGAATTAAAAGACAGCGGCTACGCTGGCTAGGTCATGTTGTCCGGATGGACAAAAACACTCCAGCTCTGAAAGTATTCGACGCAGTCCCCGCCGGGGGAAGCAGAGGAAGAGGGAGACCTCCACTCCGTTGGAAGGACCAAGTGGAGAAGGACCTGGCTTCGCTTGGAATATCCAATTGGCGCCACGTAGCGAAAAGAAGAAACGTCTGGCGCACTGTTGTTAACTCGGCTATAATCGCGTAAGCGGTGTCTACGCCAATTAAGAAGAAGAAGAAAAGAAGAAGGTCTGAAAATGACATGTTTAGTACAAGTTCAAGAGCCGCCTTGTTCTTAAAGCTCCCGATATGCAGAGCGCAGCGAGTCTCTGAACCCCTTCCATTGTCTTCCGGTAGGTGGATTCCACCATGCTACTGCATATACGTAGTAGAGCAAAATTAGTCTAACAATAGCGGTGTAGCACCAATGCATGAGAGCGAGAGAGAACACCTAGTTTGTGCCGAGCATCTGCCTACACGCATATAAAGCATTGCTAGCGTTTCTTATTCTTTCTTCCACGGTGTGCTTCCAGAACAATATGCTGCTCAAGACTACCTCCAGGTATAGGGTCCCGTCCTTTAGAGAGATTTTGTGTTTTGTGGAAAACGATGATGGTGATACTTAAATAGTACGCCGTTGGAGGTTTTCAAAGAAAAAATGGAAGCTGAACTTTGTTCCTAGGTGAGCAACACGATCGATTTCCTTAACAGCTTAAGTCTTGAGGTTAATTTTTGTCCGCAGAAATACTCAAAGATATTGTATAAGTTATTGTGAATTTGTCTCTTATTAAAAATTTTTAAGTGAATGTACGTTACCAACCATTTGTGATAGAACGAAGAAATTGAGGTGAATATATAATGCAGACGATGACATTGAAACGGAGGATGAATCAGATGAACACTGCGTCTCAGAGACTCCAGAGAAAATCAAACCAAATGAAATAGTTGAAATTTTCAATAAGCGCTACAATGTTTCACGTATTTGTTGTATAGAGGTTTAAGGGAATTTCAAGTTTATAAAAATATTTGTAAATTGCAGTCGAAAACGGCCGAACAGGCGTGTATTTTGAAATGTATTTGATATTTGGTAAAGGTATGTATAAAAATTCTCTCCAGGGTTATGGGCTGGGTTTGGGTCCCGCCGTGTAAAAAACCCGCAACGCCAAGAAGCAAATAACCTCAAATGAGAGATTCCTTTGATGTTGGTAAGTAAACTGTGTCTACGCTAATAAAGAAAAATATGTAAAACAATATTTCAACTGGTATTTGGTGTTCTTATTATTATAATACTATAGTTTCTTCCTATAAATTAAAATGTTTAAGCCACAACATATTCCGAACCAAAGGGAGAGACTTCACAAATAAATAAAAACCATTAAATAAAACAAAATGTATGTATATTTGTTTGTCGCACACAAACATATATGTAACTACAAACTAGGGAAGTTCAACAGGTGGGTTTCCAAGTGCGACAGAAAATCGAAGCAGAACGCACGAGAGAGCAGGCTTGTGAGAGAACGTTAGAGCGACTCTGACAATGTGGTGAAAAGCTCCATTTTCTCTCGCTGATAAGCAGCCATGAAGAGTACATGTTGTTTTCAAGCCTAAGTGCGATTGCTGTGATAAGGAAAAGCGATAGGAAAAACAACAGCAAATTGGCTTCTTTCAACAGAGAAATCAACGCGCCGCGCAGAGCCATAACAGTAAATATGTTGTACCTTTCATCGGCACTACAAAATACGAGCATCGTGTTGAATTCGTTCGCATGTGTTCTTCTATGTATGTGCGCGAGTTGGTTGCGACTGTGCTGCCGAAAATTGTTGCATATCTTGTGGCGCTGAGGCGTTGTTTACGCACACGGCTGTGGGTGGAAGTGTACAGCCTCAACATTTTGGTAGTAAAGTGCGATGAAAGTACACATGCGAGACAGCCAAACAGTCCTGCATACATGCATATATAGAGTGCGAGTTGCATGTACAGCACCAACAGTTTCGATGGCGTTCGTTGGTCTTTGCCATGGCACTGTCGCTGTGCTTCACGGTGTGCTTGGAACGCTGCCACGACGGAGCAGGCTATTCAGTCGACACTAAGCTTTCATCCCGTACGGTTGATTCTGAGACTACTCAGCGGCATTTATTGTTTGAGTGAAAAATAAAATAAGGAAAGCAGAAAAGAAGTAAAGCTGGAATCACAACTGTGCGGATAGAGAGTGAGAGAGAAATGCATGCAAGTGATTTCAAGTGAGCAGTGTCATAATGCCTTTTTAGACAATGACAATGCGATTAGTCTGCGAAGTCTCTGAGTGTCCGATGGCGATGGTGCACCAGCAAGGCGTTCAGTGTTTACAAACAATTGAGTGGGTGATAATGGCGCAAAATGCATAGAGTAACACACCAACATACTACTTACTTAGTAGGTAGGCAAGTGTGAAAAGAGTAAAATAAATTGGTGTTTTAAATTGAATAATTTAGTGACGCGGGCGGCTCGAAGCGACTTCTTAGTTTTAATGACAAATTGCGTGCACATAAAAGTTTTCTCACATTTCTTTATATTATAAATTGTAATAAAATCTTTGCAATGTGGCTTTAAAGTTGTGTGTGTGTGTTCAGCAGATTATAGAATTTATGTGACGAAGAAAATTTAAATTAGCTCTAAACGGATATACACATCGCACTGAAATTATTTTATTAAAAACATTTTTGAAATTAAACGAAATATAAAGAAGTGCTTGTAAACCTAAACACAAAATATTAAAAAATAAATATTAAATTATTTAAAATTTCATAATTTATATATATTTAAAATGTAATGACGTTTTTAAATTCTGACAAAAGCGATTCAATAAATATTATAGTAACAAATTTAACATTTACTAGTTATGTGAATATACAATATTATAAATAATAAAAAAAGTGAAAATAATTTTTTTACAAACAAAATTTACTTTTATTATGTGGTGTGTCTTTTCACATAAAGTTTTGTTATACCTATGCGTATAATGAGGAAAGCGAAAACAAGTTTCTGAAATAATCTAAATAAATATAGAAAAAGATATGTATGTAAAAAGCAAAACAATTAATTTGAATTCAACTAACGACAATCAGGATAAATTTCAGTGCAATTTTGTGTCAAAAATCAAATCAAATACTGTCGCTCAGCATTCATAGTAGTGTTGTTGCTAAAAAGTCTGACATTGAATTGGATAATTGGATTGAAAACGGAACAAACTCTTAATTAATCTGCTTACAAAAAAAGCAAGAAAAAATTAAAAAAAGGAAAATACGTAAAATACATATATAAAAAGCAACAACTGCTGTCCCACACAAATCCAGTTTCATATCTCAGAGATAAAATTTTCAAATTTATGCTGTGATTAAAGTTTTATAATTGGCAGTTTAAGTTCCACCTACAATTTTCGTCGCTTTCTCCGCAGCGTGCAGCATTGAAATGATTTCAGTTAAATTTTTTTATGTGAAGGAAATTTAAAATTTTTTGTTCTAAAATTTCTTTAAGAGAAAGACGTTCCAAATATTTTCCGGGAGGCATTTACGAACCCCTTAGATAATAGCACAGATTTTGGTAAAATTATTATTTTTTAAATGGCAACTCTATGCAAAACTAAACTTTAATTAATAACTTTATACACTTTTCGGGAGTCGTTGATTTGTATTTTATTCCCGAGTTGGCAACTCTATTCAAAATCAAGCAAAAATTAATAGCACTACTCAACTACTCATCTAAAAGAAAAATTTGCTACTGATGTGCTTAGAAATATGTGGGGTATTTGAGATATCCTGGTTTAGCATTTGAGTTAAAAATTTTTCGATCAAATACAGTTATTTTCGTCATTTGCGTAAATAGTAGCGGTTTGACCCCTAAACCGCTTGACTACAACACAAAAAATTCTAAATTTTTACTATCATTTTCGGCTTTAGCAACCTAAAATTAGCAAGAAACAGCCTTTATATCACAGTCTCAAAATAACTGTAAACTTGTGTAATTTAATGAATTTTTGGGTGGGCTTCCTAGAACAACTTAGATTGATGCTTTTTTTTATGTGTATTTTCTTCACTTTCTAAATTCTTTCTAGATGGCTGCTTTTAACAATTGTAATTAACAATCGATTGCAAAACATCAATGAATTAATAACTTTTCGTATAATTTTCAGGAAGGCTTTCACAACAACTTGTATTATTTAAAGCTTCCTTTTCTATTAAAAGTAGGGACTCTGTTCAAAACTTATTTGTTTTGTTGATACCAGCACCGCAATATTCTTTCCAGCTTTATTAGAATATTTCCAATATCCTATAATTATATTCTGTATGTACATTGTGGCAAAATGGTACCCAAAAATTGTAAATAAAACGCAAATTATTTAATTATTCATGAATATTTATTTTGGCGCCTTCAAAGTGATTCCCACCAGATATAATACATTTACGCCCACGATTTTTCCAGTCGTCGAAACACTTTTCATAAACACTTTTTGATGGCCTTTAGCTCCTTCAGCGAATTTTGCTTTATGTCTTCAATCGACTGAAAACGGGTTCCTCAGAGTGGCAATTTCCGTTTAGAGAAGAAGAAAAAATCACTTAGAGCCAAATGGTGAATAAGAGGTTGCTCGGTGATATTCATTGCGTTTTTGGCTTTAAATTCAGTCAGAATCGTACTATTTTTGGAAAAAAGTCGAGAAGGAACGCGTTTCATTTCCAAAATATCCACCAAACTCACTCGAATAGTCTCGGATTACAGTTTCCTGGTTTTCAAGCCCATATCCCTCACCTTTTTTAATATTTGCATCAGTTGAAGAGGTCGAATGTCGTCCAGAACGCGGCACCTTTGATAGAACCGTATCACCGTAAGCCTTTTCCAACATTCGAAACGATTCCGCAAAGGAATTTTGGTTAGAAATACAAAATTTGGGACAAAATCTTTGTTGGATATTTTTATCCATTGTAAAAATCGCAAGGCACTATTGAGGGGTACCGACTTGCTGCTACTGTAAACGAGCTGGTTAACAGATCGCGCTCATAATTGGGATAAAAATTAGAGACAGTCCTACCAACTTATTAAAATACATTTTTTTGAAATATCATTTACCTGAGCAATTTTATAATGCTACTTATTAAAGTAATAAATTCCAAGTCAAGCCTTTTATAAAAAGACGTGCTAAGTCTCTTTTATTCATATTATTTTTTTGTTTCAAAAGATAATAAAAGAGGCCTTGGAACTTTGAGCAGTCTAACAAGCTTTATCAGAGCTCCACAGCTACTAACCGATTTGCAATACTTTCATGAATATCGGTGTGTCTTAATTATACTAAAAGGCATAAAAAACACAAACTAGAATGACTTCCAGCAAAATCGTCCATTTAGAGTTGGCTTAAGAAGTTAAACCAGTATGTAGCCCTCAAAACGGAATTATCTTCAACAATTTATTTGGGATTAAGAAAAAAAAATAAAATTTTTCCCTTTCAGACTTTATTGAACACACATTTTATGTACTCAATTGTGCTGTATTGACATACATTAATACAGAATGGCAGCTACTGGGCAAATCTTTAGTTTTCAGAAGAGCCTCGACAAGCAAGGAAAAGTCTGGAAACAAAAAAGAAATCTTAATCTACATGAGATCTCATAGGAAAAAACTTTTTAGTTTAAAATAAATTTTTCACAAAGTGCTGAAGTTGTGATGGCATTTTTGTTGTAAATTGTATAGAAAAAAATTACAATGCTAAAAAACATGGTATGCTGCTGACTAGACAATGCTACTGTGCAGTAAAAGTTCAAATATTAACTGAGTAGTATCCGAGTACAACCGTCGTCCCAACAGAAAAATTAAGTTTCAGAAAAAGCACAATAAAAACTTAAGTGCTGAAGCTGATTGGCTCAAACGTGTCGGCATCACAGCGGATTTGTCTTTTCTGTCCAATTCTCTTTTCCCGCTAAACTACCAATTGAATTATATTTTAATGCCTAAAAACTTCAAATTTTGAAAATCATGATTCTTACCCCCTAAAATTTCCAGGGCGCACTCATTCCCTGTTTACTAATTATTATTCAAAATTTAATTCTGAAGGAAATTGAAAACACACCAATTTTTTTGTGTGTGTTCAAGAAATAATTTTAAGCTGTACATTTAAGAATTTCTCAATTCGTTTGCTTAAATTCTGAACAACATGTTGCAAGTTTAATTGCTCTCACATGCTTTGCTCATAGCGCCCCAAGCGTGCTCTCGTCATAATATTTTTCTTCCGCTTTGCTTTTGCCAACAAGTTTTCCATCTCCATTGTCGCAAGTTCAGAGAGGTCGGGATCAATCGTTGCACATTTGTACAAAAGGGCTCTAGTGTCGGTCGTGGGGGCTCTGCTGAATTGATTGCGACTTCGATAGTAAACGTGGAAACTTGGCAGAAAAAACAACACGCAAGAAGTCCCAATTTTACACTGTGCGTAAATAACAGTAATGTGCTGATACTATATTAAACAAAATAATAAAATTGTCCTAGCGTTCCATTATTCGAGCTAGCTTTAATTGCCGCCATTTCTGATAATAACCATGAAAGTTACCTGCAATGGCTTTTATTTCGACCAAGGGCCTGACCAGCATAGTCAATTGACTCTATACTTCGCTATTACCTTTAAACAGTTTTATAGAATGCAAACTCGATCAATCAAGGCTAAGGGCTAGGGGAGCTGTAAGCAATATACTATAAGGTATTCGATATTAAACATTAAATTAATCTCCATGAGATATTTTAAATCTTCGATACATATTACATATATCGTTTGCATATCATAATATGAGGTATATGGATACTAGGGAAATCCATTAAATCCGATTTTATCCATTCTTTGACAAAAGGTAGATTATCATCAGAAACAGATTCTCTCCGATTTTCAATAAGAAACTTAAATGCAGTATTTGTGCAAATAAAATTTGTATACCATAAAGTGAAAGAATCAGATTTTGTCCTAAGCTAACTCGTTGGTTAGTTTGGAGAATTTAAACAAAAAACTTTTTAAACAATTTAAACAATCCACTTTTTCAACATTCACTAAGCCAAAACGATTCAGAATCAGGCGATTACACTCTATTTATTCAATGTAATCCAACTAATCGTTGTATTGGTGTAAAGTTAATTAAAAGACCGAAGATCCCTACTACGAAGGCTATTGAAACATATGGACCTACCATTTTCGGATCTCTGACAGCCTAATGTCTTACAATATTATAAATGCAAATGTGCTGATTATATGAATATAAATAATTCAGACAGTTTATGAATTATATTAATAAAACCGTTGGGGTCCGGGGTCCGACCGAATTTTTCAAAAACCGAAAGCTCAAGCCTCATCTTATAAACTAAATTTACGTTTTCATTGGTGCTGAAGTGGCAATTATTTGATGTTTCAGGAGCAATATACGACCTTTTTCATCAAGGTGTTTTAATTTCTTTTGATACTATTTACGGCATGGATCAAGATCGAATAGTACAAAACTATAGTTATTCGCCCAACATGTCCGAGGGCAGATAAAATTTTTCATATCTTTCGTTGCCAATCGCAGCGTTCCGGATATGGTGTGCGAAAAGGTAATCAGCCACACGCCAAATACGATAATGGCATAATAAAGTGAAAATTATATGCCGCACTTCAGCGTAAGTTTTTTGCATTTATTTCCGGAACCCACGAATTATTAGGGGGAAGCAAATAAATTAATTTAAATGCGTAATTATTTTCGGCGGTATAAATTACATTTTTTTCGAATTCTATATTGCTAGAGCTAATTTTTTAGCTTTTATAAATTTGTGCCTATTTTGACAAAAAAAGCTGATGGTTTATGGTAATTTTTCAGTCCGAGACTAAATTTAGTATGGTCAAATGTTTGTGTGAATATTGAAATAGCAAAAAAATAATAATTCCATGTTGTTTTCTATTGCATGCGATAAAACTTGGCGAGTATTTGGTGAAAGTGCGGAAAGCGAAAACGGAAATTGCGCGAAGAGCGGAAACTTTTGCGGAAAAAGCAAAACCATGCAAATGTGTATTTTCAGTTCATTCGTTCTTTTTAATTCAAGTTTACTGCTAGAATATTTACGCAATTACGAAATTAGATTTCTGCTTAATGCAGTCAGTCAGTGGTAAAGATCTATCTTCATTAAATTCTGCTAAAGAATTCAAATATTTTACTGCTAAGTTCTACTAACACTGCGGCACGAGTAGAAATACAATGGCAAATATATTTAAAAAATTTTAAAGCTTTCGAATTAAGAGGCATTGAGATTTTAAACAAATGCGGAAACGCTGCTCTGTCTTCTTCGAAAACGAGATTTGTCAGGGTTTGGTGACGTTGAAAAACGCTATAGTACGGTTTTTGTTTGAAAAATGAACAAGTAGAAGCCAATGTATAACTCGAATTACTCGCTACGTGAATTACGGGTACTTTATTCATTCTGATACAGTGGTTGGTTTGCTTGCTTATAGATATAATAAGAATACTTTATATTAATTCAAATATGTTCAAATTCATACTACAAATATATGTACATACATATGTATATTACTATAATAGTTTTGATTCTACAATGATATATGTATGTAATATAAATTTTATAAAAGTCCGATGAGCTTATAAGCAATCCACTAATTATCGAAGCAAGCGTTATCATCTACATAAATTCATTTTTCTTCTTCGTTATTGGCGTAGACAGCGCTTACGCGGTTAAAGTCAAGTATACAACAGCGCTCTTTTCGCTGTTTGGCGCCAATTAGAGATTTCAAGTGTAGCCAGGTTCTTTTCCATGTGGTCTTTCAAAACGGAGCGGAAGTCCACTATTCCTCTGCTTTCTTCGGCGGGCCCGGCGTCGACTTGTTTTAGAGGTGGAGCGTATTCGTCCATTCTGATGACATGGCCTAGCCTCAGTAGCCGCTGTCTCAGGACGGGGATGATGAGTGACTTGTAGAGTTTTGTTTTTGTTCGTCGAAAGAGGACTTTACTTCTCAATTGCCTACTTAGTCCGAAGTAGCACCAGTTGGCAAGAGTTATTCTGCATTGGATTTCGAGACTGACATTGCTGTTAGTTATCAACGATTTCGAAGTTATGACTGTCAACAGTGACGTAGGAGCCAAGTCGCGAGTGCGACGACTGCTTGTTTGATGACAGGAGATATTTCGTCTTGCCCTCGTTCACTACCAGACCCATTTGCTTTGCTTCATTATCCAGTCTGGAGAAAGAAGAACAAACGGTGTGGGTGTTGAAGCCAATGATATCAATATAATCGGCATACGCCAGCAGCTGTACACTCTTATAGAAGATGGTACCTGCTCTATTGAGTTCTGCAGCTCGAATTATTTTCTCCAGCAGCAGATTGAAGGAGTCGCGCGAAAGGGAGTCGCCTTGTATGAAACCATCTTTGGTATCGAACGGCTCGGAGAGGTCCTTCCCGTACCTATTAGTTTTGCGGCGACACCAAATTCAGACATAGCGGCATAAAGGCAGCTCGTTTCGTGCTGTGAAAAGGAGCTTTGAAATCGACGAAGAAATAATGCTAGAAGATCCTCTTTTTACGGGTCATTTCCAAAATTTGGCGCATGGTGATATCTGGTTAGTTGTTGATTTGCAAGGTCTAAAGCCACACTGATAAGGTCCAATCAGTTTGTTGACGGTGGCCTTTCACACAATTCGCTCGATAGAACCTTATACGCGACGTTGCGGAGGCTTATCCAACGGTAGTTGGCGCAGATTTTGGGATCTCCTTGTTTGTGGATTGGGCAGAGCACACTTAGATTCGAATCGCCGGGCATACATTCATCCGACCGTATTCTACAAAGAAACTGATGCAAGCTCCCTATCAGTTATTCGACGCCGTATTTGAATAGCATCGGCCCCCGCCGCTTTGTTGTTTATTTTATTACAGTTATGTTAACACTTACATATGTAGTATTTGAAATAGGGAAATAATTTTTACGTTCTGTGTCTTCGAAAACAATGAATAGTTTCTCATACACAGACATGATTTTGATCGCCCAGATTGTATGGCATCATATATGCTATAGTAATCCCATATCGGCGAATCCACAAATAATCAGTTTCTTGAGGAAAAAGGACGTGTGCAAAATTTCAGATCGATTTCTCAAAAAATAACGGTTTCAATATCTAGTTCCTTCCATACTTTTGGATGTTACTAACTTAACAAACACATACCTTGTGCGGGGTATAATAGAGCAAAACCCAATGTGTATGGAGATATTAATAGTATGATTTGGAAATATTTCGCATGATATCACGAAGGATTCTTATTAAACTTACGGTCGTGAAGGATATACTGTTATGTCCTCCTTATCACACAAATAAAAATATGTTATCTTGAAAAAATATTATATATAGTCAATGAAAAAAGTTATATTTTATAAAGTGTAAGTCATAAGCTCAAACTCTAATTATATATGTGTTATAAGTTATTAAGCCTTAGACAAGAAACTGGAACCTCAGACTCAAATTGATGTAATAATAATGGTAATAAATGCTTGAAAATACATAGAGAGCTAAAAACTATTATTATTTTTGTCTTTCAGAGGCAAAGTTTTAAAACACAAAAATAAAAAATTATATATATATAGAAAGTGAATAAGTGAATACAATAAAGCAAACTACTTTAAAAACAAATATTTAATATTCAAGAACGAAACCATAATATACTGAGTGAATTGTGAAAGCGCACCAAAATTGCAACAACTAATATGAG
This sequence comes from Bactrocera tryoni, assembly GCF_016617805.1. Taxonomy (NCBI): domain Eukaryota; kingdom Metazoa; phylum Arthropoda; class Insecta; order Diptera; family Tephritidae; genus Bactrocera; species Bactrocera tryoni. Next base: position 38,737,149 of record NC_052499.1, on the reverse strand, counting down.
TGCTAAAGTGAATCCTATTGCGATTGTGAACCTGAAAGCTGTTGGAGATGTGCATGAAATGTGAAATGTGAAATGCTTAAAGTGAATTGTAGCAAAGGTGAATTATTATACATGATACGCATGTGCAACGGGTGAACGAAGAAGTACACTTTGCAGACAAAATCAACGAGTGCATTCATCGCGTGAAAGTTTTGTGATTTTTCAGCGAGTGTGAAAATAATTCAGAACACGTGGCAAGATATTTCAGTTTTTCCGTTGAAAATGTGCGCTTTAATTGTATTACCGGCCAGTGAGTTCATAAGCACAGACATGCAGCAACACCGTAGGGAGTAAAAACTGTACCGTGGTCCAACACTTAGACTCACGCACGCATATGAACACATTTCCCACCCATTCCGCAAACTTATTGTCCAAGTGCAGCGCAGCGTTTCGAAGCATTACCTCTGGCCTTTCAGCATTCCACCCCCTGTCGACAGTGTGTGTTTGACCTTGTTACAACCATAAGTAAATAGAACCCACACATATACCATCCACAAGCATTTCTGCTCCACACCCACACAAGAGCCTCAAACGCCGCTAAATGCCGTTGAGGAAAATGTCCGCGGCTGCAGGTTCCACTGTCGCTGCGCTTGCTGCCATTGCCGTGACAACAACAACAACTACCACAACAGTTACCACCTTAGCCACGGCAGCAGCGACGGCACTCGCAGCAGCAACAGCGACGGGCAGCAGCAATTACAGCAATGTCGCCAACATAATGGGTGCCGGCAGCGACGTTGCGACGAGTGGGACGGCGAGCGCTGCTGGCGGCGCCGATCATTTGCCGCTTCAGTTGACCACCGCCAAAGTGGATCTGGACATTGAAATCGACATTCAACTGCTCACAAACGGCTACGAAGGCACAACGGTAAGTTACATCAAAATTTAACCTTTGACCTATGGAGACACGACTGTATCTCGATACACAAATACATTCTAGCTTTACTTTCTTGCTCCTCCTGCGACTCATTCGCACCGCCTGCCAGTGTGGTTACTATTCGTCTTGCCTTCCGGCTGAAGAATAAGAACATAAGAAGCAAATTTTATTTATGCGCCCTCTTTCGCTCATTCTCAACACATCTGCTCGAGTTGGCACCTGTGCTGTGGCAGCAGCACCGGCTTGGCTATTTTATTATGGTACCTTCATAAGTAGTATGTTTCCGGTCGTAAAATCACAACTGAAAAATGGCACGTGGAAAAAAGGGCACCAGGCGCCACTCCCATTTCAAATTACGAGTATTATTATTTTCGTTCCGAAAAAGAAAAGTGTGAGTTTATTAACTTCATCTGCTCAACTGGTTGCACGTGTGTAAAAGCGACTCCTTACTTCGGGTTTCAATATCCCTCTCTTTGTGATTTATTTGAAGTTATTATATTACATTTTTATTCATACGCTTTATAACCCTACTTATTTTCCATCCGCTGATTTTTATGCAAGGCACAACCTTTGTACCGTCATAAATCTGGAAAGCGGAAGTTCTAAGCCGTTTTTATGCGACTTTGGCCAAAGTGTGCCCCTTAGAAAAAACACAAAAACATTTAACATATTTGAAAGTCAATTTCGACGTATTAATGGATGGAATGCATTTGCATCGTTAGTTTCGTTTGTGAATCAAATCCATTTTGAACAGGTAATGAGGGGCTCAGTTTGGGTGAAACCGAATATTTTATGCTCTTGCAACTTGCAAGAATCGAAGTCGCAGAAATCTCGTTATTGAAAATATGGGAGTTTGCCAGAACCAATTACTATTGACATGTCAAATACTAAAAAAAAGTTCCATGGTTTTTATTAAGGTAGCTCAGATTCCACCACCAATTATATGGAGTAAAGTGAGCCAGACGTTCGCTAATTTTGACATGAGCCGATTCAACTCATTTTTAATAGACAGAGATACTATTATTGGAAAAGGAGATTCTATGAATTTTAGTTCTATATCCCACACAATGACCGATATTATTGGTCAAAAGTCAGCTATAGATACCGGAGTCCACATTTCCGGTATATGGGGGCTTGAATAGTTTTGGTTGGATTCGGACAATATTTGGTCATAAGGTGGCATACTTTAAGGAAATCATTAGTGCAAAGTTTTATCACGTTAAAAGAATTGCTTCTTGATTTGTGTACTGCAAAGTGAAAAAATCAAGTATGTGTGGTTGTAGTCCGATTTTGACTATTTTCGTACTCTAATATAGGAATGTTAGAAAAATTATACGTACTAAATTTAGTTGAAATCTGTTGGTCGGTTTCCGAGATATGGGATTTCACCAAAAAGTGGGCGGTGCCACGCCCATTGTCCAATTTTTACACTGGCCCTCATAAAGCCTACTCCTACCATCTCGAAGGTAAAACTTAATCTCTCTAGTGTAATTAGTTAAGGATTTATTGCGCTTCTAGTAGTTTTAAACAGTACCGTTATATGGGGAGTGGACAAGGTTATCTTCCGAGTTGAATAATTTTTACGAGTGCTTAAGGGATTTATCCTAAGTGAATTTGTAGCTTCAGTGGCATAGAAAGTATGTACATTAAACCTAGCGCGAGGCCATGGCCAATTTTTCAATATTTGTAGCCCCTAGCTCCTGCGATCACATGTGCCAAATTATTTTACTCCTTAGTTATGGCCCTTTGCAGGTTTTCTTTTAATGGCTTTTTGGTCGTCCAGTTAAGTCCATTTACGAAAACCGCCTTCCTTTTTGGCCAAGGAAAATATGTACCAAGTTATCTTCATTTTTACTCAAGTTGCAGTTTGCTCGGGCGTAGGGACGGACGGACAGGCAGACAGCCACCCGGATTACAAGTTGTCTCGTCATCTCGTTTAGTTGTAGATGTCAGAAACAACCGTTAGGTAAATCGTTATGAAAACGGTCTTCTTATTTTTTCTCGTAGTAGTATACCATATTTTTAAAGCGGACGTGGTGAACTAAAAAGAAAAAAACAATAAAAATTTAGTTATGGATGATATTGAAATCAAGCTAAAGCAACAAAGCTAATGAGCATTAATTCTCCTAAATTAACTAAACAACAATAGAGGATGAATGAAGCGCCAAACAACTTTAACCGATTTTCAGCACTAGATGTATACGTCAAAGTAATGAACACAGCTCTAAGCAAAGAGTAGACTCAGCATCAGCTGAAGTTTCTCACAAACCACCAACAATTTTTATACTACCTAGTAAGTGATATTAATAAAATGTTGATAAACAATTAAAAAAAGAAAGCCACACCGAATAGTTATAAAAAATATTTATTTTTCAACTTCTGTGAACCGTATCAACCATACTTAGCGAGAAAGAGGCATATTGTTCGAAATGTTGTGAATGCAAATAGTAAAAAATTCTAAGTAGCCGATGTCAATAAAAAAGTATCTGACGAAAATCGCTTCAGCAATCCTGTGAGCCATCTGGAAAATATAAGGATGTAATACCATGTCATCGTTGTCAAGAGTTCGGCCATACTAAGTGTGGACTAGACTACCTTTCGTGTCTTTGTTCAAAAAATAAAGAAACTCCACTGAAGTACTGTCATTGTCATCAAAATCTCCCCACCAATCGTAAAGGTTGTAGAATTTATTAGGAGTTAGAGTGTAAAAAAGACTCTATTAATAATAAGACAATCCACCGACCCAAAAAGTGAAATTATCTGCTCACCGAAGTGTCCTCTCAATAAATCCATTGATTGATGCGTTGTGTGGAAGTAGCGCCGTCTTGTTAATACCAAATTCCGATGAGACCAGGAGCTTAAATTTCATAGTCAATTATTATGGCGCCATAACAGTCGCCGTTGACGGTTACGTTCTCTGACTCTATTGGCCCACAAACCACACCAAACCGTTGTTTTCTCTGGATGGAGTGACAGCTCTTGAAAACTTCACGAAAAAAGTCAAATCATCGTTCTATAGCGTTCCCCATTGACTTTAACATTCGGCTACATTTTTAAAGAAATATCTACCAAGTATTCCCTCTGCGCTTTTTGAGGATGTTGCGGTGTCTTAACAATGACTTGTGGGTTATCACCAGTTCAAATGATTTAGTAACTAACCCATTCAACCAAAAGTAAGCTTCACCTCTGAACAATATTTTGAAATTTAAAGTATAAATCAAATAGAGGCCATAAAAAGACCAACTCCGAAAAAAGCCTTATCTCATTGAAAACGATACTATTTGAGATATTTGTATTTACCATACCCAGCCTATATAATTTATTTACACTTTATTTTCAATGCGACAAGTGCAATCGACTACTTCAGTCTCTTCTGGTAATACACCATGGCTACAAAGCAAGATTATGTCTTGAACTCGTAAATGTTGACATGGGAGTCGAATCTAATAATTTTTTCAGTGAATGTCGCCTCTTTTTATATTGGATGGAAGTTTTGTTGCAAATACTAGATGTCGTATTGTAATGTCAAGTCCTTATTCACGAATTATTGGAAGAAGTATACTAAATTGTGGCTTTTAAAACTTTCTTGGTTAATGCCAATGTTATTCAACATCAAAATGTGAGAAGACGAATCTTATTCCTTTAGCTCTTAGAGATATAAGAAATTTTTAAATAAATTTAAAAAAAACATATAGCCCTAATGATAAAAAACTGTTTAAATTTTTCCATTAAAACTAGTATTTATAATTTAAGATTTTTTATTACCAGCCAGAAAAGCAGAATCTGCGTTATGGTAATTTTGGTTAATATAAACTATAGGACGATTCAATGATTTTAAATAAATATTCAAAATTGATCAGTGAATGAGTTTTAGTTTTGGTTGGTGCAAATTTCTGCTTTCTATTATACTTTTGTCTTCTCGTGTTCAATACTTGTCATAAATATGCCTATTAGACCAGTGCAGACGATTTCGAAAGTCGAAAAGTGTGATTGAAGTAGATATGTAGTAGATTGAAACCTATTCGAAACGAAAGATAAATTAGAGATGTGAGGAAGGGATAAGTTCGGCTGACACTGAACCTTTTATACTCTTGCAACTTGGAAGAATGAAAGTCAGGGAAATACCTTAAGGTGCTAAACTTGCATCTAGCCTGGTCTACCTGTTTCGATCTCTATTCACCCAACATCAAAGGCAATTATCTGTGAGTATTAACGCCATAGAAATTCTTGCCAGAACGTCCATTACTTTTAGTTGCTGGTTTCTTTATGGCTTTGTTCATTCCTCTGCTATTCGTTTGCTCTTCGATTGAATGATTCTTTAATTAGGTATACGAATCAGTTATTATATAGCGTAGGATCAGATAGTTTCAGAAAGTTCTTAATTTGACAATTTGATGAGACAGATAATCACATTTGACTTAAGGGCATTTGCATACATACATCTTTCTAATAACAGTACCTAATCTATAGCTATTCTAACAACGATTGTACACTTTAATAAATATTTATACACACATCTTTATGGCCTCATAGTCTCACAATTCCAAAAAAGTTCTTAGAAAATATAATTGTTGCCGGAAAAAACGCATGCAGTACTTAGGTAAATATATCAGTCACTCTTTAGCCAAAAATCTTTAAATATCTTTGGAGTTGTAATTGTTTCACTTTTCATTACGGGATTTGTCTAAAGTTTTGTCTATTACCTCATATTGTTAGATTTCTCCTTGAGTTTTACAATTCACCAGTGTTGCCATTAAATTATTTTTACTGCCAGTCAGCGTGCATTCTGCAGAATGTGGGGTAATAAAGAAATCGTATTTGCAGCCATAAAATCGACAACAAAATCTGTACAATAAAGCCGTAAGATCTTTATTTGCAAAAACTCCCATCTTCTTATAGCTTAAGCGCAAAGTTGAACATGGTAAATTTAGCGTGTTTTGAAAGAGAAGATTAAAAAAAACTTAAGGAGTATTTGAAAAGTTTGACATGACTTAAAAATGTTTAAAAAATTTTGTTATTATTACTCGGGCGATAACAGGGACTTTCTTTTTATTATACATATAATCTTTCTCGCCATTTTAGAGAAATTAATGAATTTAAGGCCACCATGTTATCTAGTAGTATAGCTTAGACTGTGGAGCAAATATTTAACTGGCTTCGTAGTTCTCCCTACCTTTAAATCATTTGAGTCAATTATCATACAACAGATGGCCAAATAGAAAGAACTCTGTTCTTTAAATATTGCACTGGAGCCAGGAAATTCATTCAAAAACTAAGAAAAACTAAGTTATCATAAAAGGGACGGAATTTTTTCAAATCGAATATGCTTGAAATTATGCAATTGGCGGAGAAAGGTTTACCAAAAATACATAACCTCTGACTTCTTAACTATAGCAGTCCATCATATGTAACTTGTCACCTCTTTCTGCAATCAATGCAATCATTCTTCTTATTTCATATCCATACTTTTGGCAAAAGTTCTTTGCCAAACAGGAATGGAGCAGATTTGCAACAACAGAATCATCATTAACTAAATTGGGCAGAAATCAGCAAGTATTTTGTAAGGCACTAACTTTCATCGATAAGGAGAAAGCTCATTTTTTAACGGGTATACATTGCATTCTACAGGGTCCGGCACTCGAACCAATTAAAAAAAGCATAAATTTGGTTTGGAAAATTATTTTTTATTTATTTTAAAGTAAAAAATGTGTGAAAATATGTAGTCATAAATTCAGGACCAATTCACTTTTGCTCGATATGACCACCTTTTGCTTTAACTATGGCCTTGAGACGGTCAAAAAACGAATCGCAAGCTGCCCGAATGTGACTTGTCGGTATTTTGGCCCACTAACGGACAATGGCTTTCTTCAGCATCTCGAGACTGGTGTATTTTTTACTTCGCACTTTGCTCTCCAAAATGGCCCAGAGAGAATAATCCATTGGATTCGCATCTGGTGAATTCGACAGCCAATGTGTGGTCATAATGAAGTTCACTCGCGCTTTGTGAGACGGTGCTGAGTCTTGTTGAAACGTCCACGGTTTGCGACCGAAATGTTTGTTTGCCCACGGCTTCAAAGCAGCCTCCAGAATACTTTCCCGATAATATGTCGCATTTACTTTGACGCCAGGCTCGATAAAAACAATTGGAGAGCGCCCATCTGCGGTGACAGCGGCCCAAACTATTATTTGTGGCAGGTGCTGCCTCCTGGTGGCCAACCGATGACTTAGATTCTCGTATGAACGGTCGGTCAAGTAAACCCTATCGTTTTATGAATTTTCGAATTACTGAATTTAAAACTTGTTTTCGTCAGAAAACACAATGTTCGGAATTTGACCGCTTTCGGCCAAGCGAATCAACTGCTTCGCTCTCTCAAGCCTTACTTGTTGCTGCTTCGGTGTGAGATCATGGGCCTTTTGGAACTTGTAAGGCTTGATTTTTTCCGAACCACCTCCATGGCGTTTTGCGATGCTACCAGTATCATTGTAACGAGTGATGGTGCGATAAGCAAAAACTTTATTCACATTAAGGTGTTTGAGCTCGGGAACAATTGCTGGCTGTGATTTTCCTGCTAAATATAAAGCAATCACACTATTAGGTTTGAATTCCATCACTGATTACTTTTTTTGCGTTCACTTTTGGCAAAACGCTTTTGTACACTTGTGAACAACACTCCGAGCTGTCATTCAGCAAATTTATAAACAGCTGATTCCAGTGCGACAGCTGCGCGAACGGCACTTCGAGTGCCAGACCCTGTATATTCAAAAATTCAAAAATATAATTAAATTGGTTATCGATTGTTGTGGTTAACTAAAGTATGAAATGTTACAACAGATTGCCTCGATAAGTTTAATTTTCTGAACAAACAACAGATCAGTCCCGTCTATGTGTAGTATCCCTTTAAAAACCCCCTTGACTAACTTTCAATATTTACTCTGATAGTTGCTTCAGCAGACTTGTTGGCGGATATTTGGATATTGCTTTCTAACACATTTTCCAACAGAGATAAATTCATAAATTAAAATATAGATTTGCCGATACATTTATTTTCAACAACAAACAATAACAAGTCTCCACGATGGTTCGATTACTTGCTTAATCTTAAGGGTAGTCCACAGACCTCCAGATTTGTTGTGAACTCAATCCACTTCAAATAATTAATTATACTCTCGCAACAATGTTGCTAAGGAGAGTATTATAGTTTTGTTCACATAACGGTTGTTTGTAAGTCCTAAAACTAAAAGAGTCAGATATAGGGTTTTATATACCAAAGTGATCAGGGCGACGAGTAGAGTCGAAATCCGGATGTCTGTCTGTCCGTCCGTCCGTCCGTGCAAGCTGTAACTTGAGTAAAAATTGAGATATCATGATGAAACTTGGTACACGTATTCCTTGGCTCCATAAGAAGGTTAAGTTCGAAGATGGGCAAAATCGGCCCACTGCCACGCCCACAAAATGGCGGAAACCGAAAACTTATAAGGTGTCATAACTAAGCCATAAATAAAGATACATATTAAAGTGAAATTTGGCACAAAGGATCGCATTAGGGAGGGGCATATTTGGACGCAATTTTTTTGGAAAAGTGGGCGTGGCCCCGCCCCCTACCAAGTTTTTTGTATATATCTCGGAAACTACTATAGCTATGTCAACTAAACTCTATAGAGTCGTTTCCTTCAGGCATTTCCATATACAGTTCAAAAATGGAAGAAATCGGATAATAACCACGCCCACCTCCTATACAAAGGCTATGTTGAAAATCACTAAAAGTGCGTTAACCGACTAACAAAAAACGCCAGAAACACTAAATTTCAAGGAAGAAATTGCAGAAAGAAGCTGCACCCAGGCTTTTTTTTTAATTGAAAATGGGCGTGGCGTCGCCCACTTATGGACCAAAAACCATATCTCAGGAACTACTAGACCGATTTCAATGAAATTCGGTATATAATATTTCCTTAACACCCTGATGACATGTACGAAATATGGGTGAAATCGGTTCACATGCCTTCTTCCAATATAACGCTATTTTGAATTCCATCTGATGCCTTCTCTGTATAATACGAGTATATGTATTAGGAACCAATGATGATAGCGGAATAAAACTTTACACAAATACGGTATTTGAAAAATATGTAAATGACGGATAATGAAATCTCGATTATCATTTTATCATGCGAGAGTATAAAATGTTCGGTGACACCCGAACTTAACCCTTCCCTACTTGTTACATATCAAATTGGTATACAAATTGCCCATACATATACATACAAATACAGAGATTAATTTTGAATAAAAAGTGTCTCATTGTGAAAAGATTGCTTCAATCAATAATTGATAAATAGATACTCATATTCGCAATATGCATATCAAATGTCAACTTGTATCAAATGCAATACATTTGTAAATTCAAAACATGAAAATAAAATGTGGATGCATAACTAAAATTCAAGTTCGCGCCAAAAACTAAATTATTTTTTTCAATGCCAAAAACGTTCATTAGCATGTTTAAGCACATGTTTGCGAGGGGTAAAAAGGCAATTAATAAACACTTCAAACATATATACAAGTTTTATGCAGATGAATAAAATCAATAAGCTGGTAAAAAATAGCGAATCTATAAATTCAATTATTGTATTTAAATTTGCTTAACTCGATTTATAAAAACGAAACAATAAGATATACGTAGGTTGCCTTTAAATTTCAGGATTAGAGAACACAAACGAATAAAACGTCAAAAATCGCTTTATTGTTTTTCAAAATATTCTCCATTAAGATCTACACACTTTTGTATGCGTTTGAACAAATTGTCGAAGCCCTTTTGCCACTCTGATCGAGGCATCTCCAAAATATGACTTTTGTTCGTATCAACCGCCTCTTCAGGTGTCGAAAAACGTTGACCCATTAGTTTATCTTTTACATCATCAAATCAATGGTTTGAGTTCGCAAATATGTTGTTTCAGTCGATATTTGAAGCTGGCATTTTCGTCGTGAAGAGTGGTCCATAGTCGGTTGGTTTTCACGATTTGCTGCACAGAATTTACCATTCTGCGCTTTTCTAGTGGAACAGTTGTGACAAGTTCAGTTTTTCCACAAAAACACGCAATCATTTGCTTGGAAGTGTTTCGTGATCGGCTCATTTTGAAACACTCCACAGTCAGTCAATGAGCAGCTTCTTTGGCAGAAAAGAACGTATGCAAGACATAGCTAAATCAAATATACATTTGGTATAGGTTATAGGGTCTTCGACTTTTGGATGTTAAAAACATCGGGGTGTACTTAATATTTCTGGTTGAGGGTATTAAAAAGAAATCTGAAAATTATCAGCTATAAATCTGATTGCAAAACTTTTAATTAATGCAGCGACTCGTGTGACTTTAAATTAGTTTTACAATTCAAGATTAGTGAACAAAACCATACTGACTCTTCTCGAATGAACGCTATATTTATTTAGATAATCCAATCCACAGACATCGCAAAACCCTTTAATTTGATGCCAATTTCGGTTTATCGTAACAATTTCGTGAAATAAAAATTTCAAACAAGTGGCAACACTAATTCAAAATTACACGATTATAAACTCTTACAGTTTAATTTTGATATTGTCAATATTTAATCGGTAATTAACTTTAAATTACTTAAAATTTGTAAATGGTGGCAACTCCGATTAAATGGTATTTCAACTGCAAGCCTTTTAACCCACTTGAGTTTTCCGCAATTCTAATTTGTTAAGCTCTTCCAGCATTGCAGCAATGTGCCAATGAAACGAAACTGCTACATTCCTTTACATTCTGCTGCAATCGATAGATTTTAAAACCGCTAACCTCAAAAAAAATGCAAATAACAAAATTTAATTCAAACCACAAAAATTATGAAAATATTAAATATCAAAGAACAACAATTACCAGCAAATAATGGAAATTAAGCGCGAAATCGCAATATATATTTTGACGCAAAAAATTGCCTTTATAATACAACACGTGCGCGTGTGTATGCGTAGATATCTGTACGGCGGTTTAAAATGATCAGCCGCTTTTGACAGCTGCCCCATAAATATGCACCAAAATGTCGACAGCAGCTCGCCACAACGATGGGAGAAATAATGGCATTGTTTTACAAGTGACATGCAAAAACCTTCACACACACAGACACGCATTTTCACACGTTCAGAAGGCGCATGTTGAAAGCTGCGGCGGCCAGCCTGTACATATGCCACAATTCGGCTGACACGTAACAATTAAAGGCATCAACTGCCAATTTACCTTCATAATTAAACACATACATACAAACGCATGCTGGCTTACAACAACTTAGTGGCCATTGTGCCGACTAATAACGAGCACAATATTCGTGGCGCGTGCTCGCATGGCACTCAACATGCGATGCGCATGTGTGTGAGTGTGTGTTTAAGCACGAAAAAGTGAATGCGGTTTCCGGACAAGCCGATTATATATGGAATGAAACACGAATTAAACTGATTTGCAACCACAACAGACAAGTGACTGCTTTTGACGCTTGAAAGGCATTCGAATTTGATAACTTTTTTCGATATCGGAGCAGACAGTTTAACTGTTGCTTATTATTCACTTTAAATCAAGTGGAAATATTTTTTTCATTTCCAGTATTTGAGCAATTTAAAATAATTCTTAATATAGTTAAATGATGAATTGGGAAGTTTGAAGTTATAATTTAAATTTATATTACATATAGTCATTCAAATAATTTCTATTGGAAAGGAAACTGCAATCAGTTTTAAATTTTTTTCCAATATAAAGAAAGCGATTTATAAATGTAAATAACTATGCTTTCTACTTAGTTTTTATCCAGTTTAATAAATAATAATAAATGTCCGAAATAGCTTTATACTAATTTCCATCCTCCATCTGAGCCACGTCCATTTTAATAAATACCAATAAAGTCGAATAAATGAAATACCAACGGATAACCGTCAAAATAACTTTTGCAGCACGCTGGTATTTAAGGTAAAGCGGCAGCGAATAATCTCCCAAGCGGCTCATTGCCCTACAGTTTGTTGCGAGTTCGGGAGCTTGATTGCCATTGTTGTTAGTGAACCTGCGTCTGTATCATTGTACAAATACATATATATATATATGTATATATAAATAAATAGTATACACATATATATGTCTGTCACAGTGTTGTGTGAGCGTGTGCTTGCGAAATAAGGCGTTAGCTGTATTATATTCTACTTCATTCTTTCGAATTTTCTTCAACGTCTTATGTTATTAGATTTATATTTGCTCATTATTGTCCGACATGCTTTATTGAATAAGAGTTCGGAGCATTAGTAGTAACTGATTCCTGTGGTCTAATGGCATAACATGTTTGAAATTGTACACTATTCAATTGCAATGAGTAGACTCAGCAGCAAAAAGTTAGTTTGGCATTCAATATATGAAAGAGTTCGATGTAGAATCTTGAGGTACACATTACAAGTATAGATAAATAACATATTTGACGTCACATTTTCTATGGAATCGATTACATTGTACTTCTCTGATATTTAATTAAAATAATTCAAGTTATTTAGCCGTCCTTATTGCGATTTGACGTTGTATTTTGTTCAAAAGAACACCTTAAAACTATGTACCTGTAACCTGAAGGTTATGATAAAATGCACAAAGCAGAGTTAGAATCAGCTTTGGTAATTTAAATTTTTTAAAACACGAGATACATTTTTATTAAACTGACTTAAAATTGTACGAACAAATTTACTTATAAAATAGTAAGTGGTAACACTTTAAGCAGGTTGAGTTAGGTTGATCCTAAACGATCAATTTCACATGAATAGATTCTCTATGTAACCCACAATCTCCACAGAGTATATCACTAGATCTTCATAGATTGACGAAGCGTTCTGCACTTGCCACAAATTGGTTCAGACAGTTAAGAGGCTATTAAATTAGGCGAATTTAATAATATAACAACAATAAAAATATTGCAAAGTAAGTTATATGCTGTTTTCGGAGGTGCCAAAAAAAAATCCCCAATTACTGACATGATTCCGGCCGAATGAGGAAGATTTTTTAAAAATATCAAAAATTCAATAAATGGCGTAGTTCGGAAAAAAGTGTCTTCTTTTAGTTATAAAAATTTTTGTTTTTTTGATGCCTAATTGACAATTTTCAACCAATCAAAACGATCGTAGGTCATTATATGTATAGTAAAAATATTCAAGAATACCCAGTTTCAATTTGAAGTGGTACCGTCAATTTCTCGTTGAGTTCTGATGTTAGCAATTTTGAAAAATGTCGTTTCGAGCAAAACGTGTTTAAAGTTTAAAGTATCTGATTTTCATATACAAGGTCTGTCGCAAAAGAAACAGGACGGTTAAAAAAAAAAACAAAAAAAAATTAATATTTTCTAAAAGTTAAATTTTTTTATTCAAAGTAGTTTCCTTGTGCTTCGATACAGCGTTTAGCCCGGTCATTTAGCATTTCAAATGAGTGTTTAAGATCATTTTTCGGAATTCTCTTGAGAATATCGGTCGTCGCCTTTTGGATAGCTGAAATGTCCTGAAACCAGTGTCCTTTCATGGGCAAATGAAGTTTTCCAAATAGGTAAAAATCACAGGGTGTCAGATCAGGTGAGTAGGGTGAGTGATTAATGGTTAATATGGAGTTTTTTGTCAAAAAATCAGTGACAAGCGTCGACCGATAATACGGTGCATTATCGTGCAACAGGCGCCATTACCCTGCCTTACGGTATTGTGATCGAGCACGACGAATGCGTCACAAAAGATGCTTCATACCAAGGTAAAACACAGCATTAATCGTTTGGCCAGGTGTGACGAACTCTCGGTGTACAATACCCTCGGAATCGTAAAAACAAATCAGCATTGTCTTTATTTTTAACTTCTGAAGACGACCGACTTCTGATCGTCACAGAGGTCCTCACCACCTTCTTGGAATCGCTTAAACCACTCATGCGTACGTGATAGGCACTGGTCACCATAAACTTTTTTCATCATTTGACATGTTTCAGTAAACGTTTTCTCAAGTTTGAAAAAAAATTTAATATTGCTCTTTGTTCAAAATGCATTTTACGACCGATGACCAAAAGCTGCTGTCACTTTTTGATCGATAACATCGATTGTAGTCAGCGTCTTAAAATTTTTACGAATTGTCAACAAAAGATCAAACTTTTTATTTCATATACCCACCAATAGGTGGCGCCACCAGAAACAGTTATATCTAAAAAGTTCTGTTTCTTTTGCGACAGACCTTGTACTTACCTGCGAGCGGTCGCTCTTTAAAATGCTGCCATTCAAAAACTATTCAAGATACAACCTTTCCGAATCACAGAATAGCTTTTTGCACGGTCCAAAAGCATGTCGAACGAGGGTTTTAGCCAGTATGCTGGTGCAAGTCTTTTGAATGGCCTCTACTTGTGCATAACGCTTTCCTGTCATAGGCAAATGCATTTTTCCGAAAAGGAAGAAGTCGCACGGTGTCATTTCAGGTGAATACGGGGAGTGGTGGAGTGGTTAAGGGCTAAAATGTGATTTTTGGTCGAATAATCGGTCACAATGACCTCTTTAATGATGTCCTTCGAATGTTGGATTCTGAGCAATTTTTGGTCGTCAGTCAATTTGTGCGGAACAAACTGTGCACACACCTTTCGTAAGCCCAAATGTTCGGACAAAATGCCATAAATCGATGTTTTGGATATGTTCAATTCCATTTCCATGACTTCGGAAAATCGGATCGAATTTCTGACGAAGTCACTCACAGTTCGGATGAAATTTCCGGTGATCACGGATTTTGTTTGGCCCACATGTTTATCGTCATTTATGTCCTCACGACCATTTTGAAAACGTTGAAACCACTCATACATTCTGCTAAGGGATAGGTAATCATGGCCACAAACTTGTTCATCAATTGAAACGTTTCGGGAAAAGTTTTACCAATTTTAAAACAAAATTTAATGTTGGCTCTTTGTTCGAAGCTCATTTTCGCACCGATAACGCAAACATACTGATACTTAAAACGCAATAACTTTACTTCCAATTGATGAAATGTCTTCTCACTGCTAAATCAATAAATATAGTAGATTCTAACGCACTAGTCGGCATATACATAGATGGCGCCATTAAAGGGATTCAAAAAGCCCTATTTACTTTGAAAACCACCTTGTATAGCACTTTAAAATCAATCCAAAGCTGCTAACTAAATATTTCAATCTCAATCTGACAGAAGCCAGTGAACGGATGAGTAAATTGCAAAATGATTCCACTTCGCCTTCCTTTACACAGTTCTAGCAAAATGCGTTCGACAAAACTGAGTGTAAACCTTTGGAGCAGTGTCCAGTCAGAACAACTACAACTGCAGAGAGAGTTTTCTCTGGACTAGAAAAATCTCGCATTCGCACAAGTTCTGGTTGTTGTCCTCCGATAAAATGCAAGCAAGTACTGGAAAACCGACCTGCTTACAAATGAATTTGGAGTACGTCTGCCTGCCTTACAAGTTCATTCTCTTTGCAGTTATTGGCGAATGCCCTACGACCGGTCACCTATCTTCTTCTACTTCTTCAATGACTTAGATACCGCTCCGGCGGTAATAGCCGAATTAACAACATTGCGCCAATCGTTTCTTCTTTTAGCAATTTGGCGTTAATTCGAGATACCAAGTGCAGCCAGGTCCTTTACCGACTGATCTCTGCAAAGGAGTGGAGATCTTTCTTCCTCCTCTGCTTCCCCCGGCGAGTACTGCGTCAAATACTTTCAGAGCGTCCATTCGGACGGCATGACCTAGCCAGCGTAGCCCCTGTCTCTTAATTCCCTGAATTATGTAAATGTCCTCGTATAACTCTACAGCTCACCGTTCCATAATATGCGATATTCGCCACTGCCAACGCGCAAAGGACTATAAATCTTTCGCAGAACCGTTCTCTCGAAAATTCGTTACGTCGACTCATCAAATATTGTCATTGTTTGGTTTTTGTTCGTCGAGAGTGGACTTTACTACTCCTACTCAGTCCGAAGTAGCCCTTGTTGGCAAGAGCTATTCTGTGTTGGATTTCGAGGCTGACATGGTTGATGCTATTATTACTGGTTCCAAGATAGACGAAATGATCTACGACTTCTAAGTTATGACTGTCAACAGCGACGAGGGAGTCAAGTCGCAAGTGCGACACTGTTTGTTTCGTGCCCTCGTTCACTAACAGACCCATTTGCTTCGCTTCCTTATTCTGTCTGGAGAAAGTGAAACTAACGGCGCAGGTGTTGAGTCCAATGATATCAATATAATCGACATACGCCAGCAGCTGTGCACATTTGGATTGAAAAATTCGCAAGATAGAAAACCGCCTTGTCTGAAACCTCGTTTGGTATCGAACGGCTCGGGGAGGTCCTTTCCGATTCTGACGGAGCTTTTGGTATTGCTCAACATCAGTTTACACAGCCGTTTTAGTTTTGCGAGGATACCAAATTTACCTATGCAAGTCTAATATTGAAGAAGCATTATGCTGTTTCGAGTTTATGCACACCTCGACTAGCTTTCAGTGCACAGCCAACATTCTCAAAATGAGTATAAACGCTCGCTTGAAGGACGCTACATTGATCCGATATCCTAAAACTGAAGTTAATGGAGAGCTCCTCTTTCATTCCAGCCGTGGAAAAGACAATTTCCACTCCTCCTGTGCGATGGACCCATCTTCACTACTACTATCGCATAACCCGTGCTCCCTTAAGGCTCCCGTGTAAGGCTTCTTGCCAAGGGATGATTCCCCATTAATGGACCTCTGTCGCTTAACTGAAGGTTGGGACGGCTAAATCAAGTTCTTGAATGAAGTTTTTTTTATTTGAGAGGATATTTTCTCGAATATGGACATGGATTATTGTCCACATTACAATATTTGAGGAAAGTTTTCTTATCGGACCGCTATATCATATACAACTGAAGGATCAAAGTAAAGTTCTTGCATGTAAACTTCTTCATTTGTGAAGGGGGCAACCGAAGTTAATGTTTTTCCTTTTTTAATGAATGTGCCAAGGCAGATTTATACGAGTATATGTATTTGTATAATAAAAACACTTTGGCATGCCAAAAATAATCTCGAAAATGTTTCAATTTACAAATAAACTAAATCCACAAATTCAAATTTCTACAAAGGAATAAAATATTACTCGCATGAGTGATCGCTGGCGGTGAAATAGTTGAATCTCTGAGCAATTCGTCAAACTCATTTAATGTCACATAAATCCAAATAATGTGGAAATTAATTTAATTATATTTTGTGAACTTGTGAGGGTCACATGCGACAGTTAAAAGCTGCAAACGAGAGAACTCAAAAGACACTAAATGCAGTGTCATGCAGCCAACGTGAGGCACATATGTCATACATCGTATATGCTGCTGTGTGTGTGTGCGTGTTTGCACTTTGATTATTAGAAATGAAATATTTGCATACCAAACAAATGAATGGCAAATGCTCTTGAGTACACAAATGAGAGTGCACAAATTGCATGGGCATACATATGTCTACATACACACACACAGGCATACATATATATGGCTGCAGTTGGGCTCTTGTTTATTTATTTATCAAATTCTCAATGAATGGCAAACAAGCAGAGACTATGGAACTACAAAAGACTTCCATGTAAAATAAGCATATGTGTGTACAATACCATAAACACAATAACAGTACAATAATGAATGGCGAGAAAAGTAAATAGCAACAACAGGCACCTTTATTGTTGACTTACTAACACACATGCATATAAATAGAAAACAAGTTGTTGGAATAGCACCTAATCAAAATATGTTAAACTCATAGAAATATTTCCACAAAGTCAACAATCAGCCACTAAGCAGTTCAATGTAATGCAAATGTGCCGGAAAATCTCGTTAAGTGAGAACAATAAATCACACTTGGGCAAATTATATTAAACACAAATTCAAATTATTTGCAAATTATTGCGCTTTCATTAATATTAATGTCTTCTCCGGTCTTTTCCATTTCCAAAGCAAGCGCATGACTTTTCGTTCTATCGCTCGTAAATGTTTGGGACTTGAGTGCATTTTAACAGAAACAACAAAGGGGAGTGGACCTTGAGAATATGAATTATCATTACTGTAATTGCGTCTAGAATTGACATTCAAAGAAATAAATTATTGTACGACAGCTATAAAGAGAGACACACTTCATGAGCACAGGGCGTATGAGTGATATTCCGCTTTGTGTTGCACTTAGAAAATTGTCGATAACCACTCACTTGTTATACCATGTTAAAATATAACTGGTTAATTTTGTAACAAATTAAGTGGAAGTAGAATGCCAGAGTATTACTTGACCAATTTAGAAAGATTAAGAAAGAGAATTCGCACAATTTCATAACAACTTTATTACAATTATTTTCAGAAATATTCCCCGCGTATATACATATGATAGTCATGATTTCTGCTAATGCTTTTTGTACGCGAAGCTGGCGCGTTGCGTAACACATCGAACTGAATGTCTGCACGTTGCTTTTCTTCGTTAGAGAACACATTGACTTTCCGTGCTTTACCAAATTTTTGCTTTTCTCCTCCTTAGACGTAATCTCTGAGTCCGAATTGGAAGACTCGCCTTGCGGTGTCACTGGCATTGGTGCTGATACCACGACATTCTTCAACTTTTCGCGATCGTTGACTGGCACCTCCATTCATTGCCGCTGTGTCCTGTACCGTGGGCTGTACATAAGCCGCATTGGGTGCATTGAAGTTGTTTGTCAAATGGTATCATTGAGGGGATGCAGGGTAAAGCCTTTGAATTTGCCAACAGAAGTGTCATTCGAGTCGCTGAGGGACTTCAGCAGAGCAGAATTCATCTCATCCGTGCTGCTGGGCATAGGTGCTTACTTGGCGCTGGCCGCTTTGACGCTGTAACAAGACAATAGAGCGACAAAAACCATAAGTGGCGGATATTCCAAGCGTTCATATAGCAGTGTGATAATATTGGGGAATGAATGTAAAAATGTTTTTATTTTGTATACTGGTGAATTTTTATTTGTAGATTATGTTAGTATAACATAGACTTACAATCGACAATTTTCTTAATTATAAATTTTATTTATATTTATAAAGAACTTTAATGAACCGAATATGTACCATTTTGGTGTCGATCACTTTTTTCCATTTTTCCGCTAGAGACTTTGTTCCATCACTGTAAAAGTTTTCTGGTTTCTCGGCGAAAACTGCGACAAATAATTTTCACCGGCCAACTTTACTCTATGAAGGGAGCTCTGCATGGACCGAAGCAAATGGTAGTCCGATGGTGCAAGGTCAGGGCTATATGGTGAATGCATCAAACCTTCCCTGCCAACATCTCCCAGTATTTGCCGAATCATCAAAATTGTGTGTGGTCTAGCGTTGTCCTGATGGAAGACGAAGTCCTTTCTATTGATCAGTTCTAACCGTTTCGATTGCTTGCTTCAATCTCATCAGTTGTCGACAGTGAAATGTTCATAGTGGATGATTCCTTTGGAATCCCACCAAACATTCAGATAACCTTTCGAGGCATCAATCTTTGCTTTGCGACCATTTGTTGAGCTTCACCACGCCTGAACCATTATTTTTTCGTACATTATTGTCACTTTTCGTCTCGTTACCATTCGCTTCATAAATGATTCTATTTGATTTCGCAGATGTTAACACAGTCCACTAAATTCTTCACAGACAATATAAGTAGTACCCAAACATAGAGCTTCTTTTTGTAGCCAGCCCTTTTTAAATGGTTCAAAACAATTTAATGATGAATCTTAAGTTCCTTAGCGATGTCATGGCTGCTTATGTGATGGTCATGGTCAATCTTTCCATAATTTCATCGACTCTTTCAATGACAGGTCGACCAGAGCGAACACGAACTGATACAGCGTCGTCTCCGTAAACTTCACAAATTTCATTGGTGGCTTGCGTGGCATTCTTCACTTTTTTATACAAAAATTTTAAAATATAGCGAATTTTTTCATTATTTTCACTCATTTTTGAACAGCTGCAACTTTTTTTCAACATCCCCCACTTTAATTTTTTTTGGTTAAATGAAGCTCAAAATCTCACCTTTCCAACACTATATGGTATGACACAATATGATTGTAGCACTGGATATATACGACTGCAACGACATCTATTGACAAAATTCGACTACCCAATATTTGTTATAATAATGCACCGGATGCATGATAGGAAAAGCTTTTTGTAAGCATTCCACATTTATTCAACATTTTCCAAAGCGAGATATTTTAAGAAATGTCTTTTTATTTCAAATTCCTTAGAGAACTCTAATGTAAATATATGTTTTATTGGCAAAGTTTTTTATATTATATTTATTTATATATTATGTTGACAAATTTCTCCCTTCCGCTTTGTTATGCGCCGCTTCGTTCGAAAATCTGTTTCCATCTAGACGGCCACTTCATAATACCCCTATCGTAAAAGACCCCCTCCCTATTTGCGAAGAACTCGGACAGCCACTTCACAAGCCTCTTTCGAGTTCAATTTTACACCAACAGGGCGTTCGCCATGGACAGGAACAAGTTGTAATCACTTGGCGCTATGTCCAGGCTATATGGTGGATGTGATAAAACAGCCCATCCGAGCTCACGTAGCTTTTGACGAGTCATCAACGAAATGTATGGTCTGGCGTTGTCCTGGTGGAACACGACACCTTTCCTGTTAGCCAATTCCGGACGCTTCTGGTCGATCGCCTGCTTCAAGCGGTCCAGTTGTTCGCAGTAGATGGTAGAATTAAGTGTCTGGCCATATGGGAGCAGCTCATAGTGGATGATTCCCTTCCAATACCACCAAACACACAGCAAAACCTTCCTGGGAGTTAGTCCCGGCGTGGCCACTGTTGGGATGATTCGCCGGCCTTCGACCATGGCCGTTTTCGCTTAATATTGTCGTATGTGATCCATTTTTCGTCGCCATGCGGCACCCAAACACCAGTGTATCCAGCCTTCTGCAGATGGTTTAAAATGGATTGGTGACTAACTCCCATATTCTGGGCGATGTCACGAGATACCACATGCCGATCTAACTCGTTGTTTTCCATGATTTGATCGGTATTCGTCGTCACAGATCTTCACCCGCTCTGAATCGTCGAAACCATTCCTTCATAGTTCTAAGTGGGAGAGTACCATCCCTCAAAACACCATTAATCTCACGGAACTTTTCTCTAGCGGATTTGCCTTTAACGAAGGAAAACTATAAAATAGCGAGAATTTCGGCGTTTGTGAACTCCATGTATACACGTCTATAACTGTTGAACGCAATATTCAAACCAATCATGCATGGCGTCGTTTTGTGGGTTATTTTAGGACCTTTCAAAGATGTAGAGTATTGGCAGATACGAGCTCTGTAGCGCTTTATACAGAGCCGCGAAATTCAAAAGACAAAAAGGCGGACAACCTATGTTAAGTAATATAATACAAGTATATATTTTTGCAGTGTATGTAGAATGCTCATATATTAAATAATTTATTGAGAGATTAATTTTTGTGTAAACTTAATCCTCCCTGTAAAGAGAGTCATCAGCGACTGATTAAAAAATGCATCAGGAGAGATAGAAAAAAATGTTAAAACTTTGTTAGAACCAATCATTGCAATTTGCATGACAGCGGTATAACAGTTAGTACAAGTACCGCAATGGGTTAGCCAATACAAAATTAAAAGCTTTAGACTTCATAAGAGTGAAAGTTTATTAAGTTTTCCAGGAAAGTGCAGAGAAAATCATAAAGGGTTTAGTAGTTTTTCCTGACATTTATTGAAATTTTCTTCTCCTTAAAAGTTGTCTAGCTTTAAAATGCAGAAAAAAATTACTAGTTTTTGTCAATTTTGAGCAACGCTTGAATAAGTGAAGATAATTTTTGTGTGATTATGTTGAAATATGAAAATCAATTATTTCGCAAATTATTATTTAATTACGACTTCAATAGATTTATATTAAATTTGAATCGTATTCATGTTTTTAACATGGGTTGAAATAGATAAAGTTAGGAAATTTGGTTATTTCGAAGCATGTTGCACCCTGTGTTATCACTTTAATATCTGATTCATGTGATATCGTAATAACTTTATTCAAAAAATTTCGAAATGTACAAACTAAATAAGTGTGTACACGATATGGCCTTTTGGCTTTATATATTACTAATAAAATATCTATGGTTTGTTCGCTTGGTACTATGAAGAATAGGTTCTTAGAGACCATCTCCATGTATGAGCTCCGCCTTGGAATTTCACACTTTTGTTAATATCAGAAAGATTCTTAACTTGCTTCCAGCTGTATAAAAGAATATCCGTTTAAAAGATGCTGCAGTAAATTAAATGTTCTTCAAGACATTTTTAACGATTTTTTTTAAACCTAACGGTTAAAAAGATATTAACGGTTGAAAGTGATTATTTTAAAGTAATTTTTTTCTTAAGAAATTATTAACTATAGGAAAAATCATTTCGAATTGAAAAGCTCATAGCTTTGTAGGAAATTTGCTGCTCTACAGCTGCTTAGAGAGACTTTCTTAGAGGTGTCTAAGAACTTAGTTATTAGAATACTTATAACAAACAATATTCGTTTTTTACGACCAACCCTAATATATATATGTATATTGAGATCCCTTGCATATTTTCTAAGCCATATTTGCTAATGGATTATGTTAATTATAACCACACTTATTACAGAGCAGTTTCTTGGAATACCTTTTTCTCACATCAGACCAAGGTCAAAACACATACAGTGCAATATTATTTCTCCGAATAATAATAAGAATTGAATATATACCTGTAACACTTAATAAAGATTTTCAGAAGCGTCGTTCAGTTTTACATTTATTGATAAGATATCAATTCGTGGTAGCCCGCAAATTTCAAAGTAATAATCTAATTAGTCAAGGTGCCCTGAAGAAAAAAAAATTATGCTATAAAACTTGATACGATGGAAAAAAAAATTAATTACAAAAATGTGATGTGCAAAAGGTCGAGGAAAAAAGCATATACTTTAAAGCAGCGATACTCACGTCATATCTCACTTGGCTCCGAAAAACATCTCTTGCAACAAACGCAGCATCTTGAAGAATACCACGCAAAATGATCACAAAAAACAAGTTGACTTGCGCTTGGACCTCCTGGCTCGCGTTACCTCGCTCAAAACGGACGCGGCAATCGCCATTCATTCACTGCTGGCTAACATTGCCTCGCATTGATTTAGCTTTGGTAAACATTGATTTGTTGGTATAATAGTTCTTTCTGGGAACTATGGTGTTGTAATTCTTATTGCTATTGTTTAAAGTGCAAATAACTTTTTACAGTCATATAAAACTGTACAAAAACTGCAAGTTTTGCACGATGAATGGCTTTGAGCTCATTATGCAACCTAATTTGATGTTGCTTCTTCCATCTAGTGTGTATTTACTGTTAATTATACACTACGTTTAATGGCTGCAGTTTTGGTATACGAGTATTCATAACAAGTGACACATTATTCTTAAACTCGCAGCTTATTTCTCTTATCTTGGAGATTTGAGTTAAGGACATGGCAACAGGATCTTTATACAATGACTTTCGTTGTTGAGATTATCTTGCCATCTGAAGCAACAAATCTTTTTTTGGAAAGAGTTAATATATAAGATTGCCCATATATTTAATTTTTTTTCAGACTTATCTCTTAATATATAGTAATATAAATATAAATATAAAATTTGAATTCCTTAATTATTCGGTTGTATCCAATGTGATATGTCAAACTATTTTTCCATTTAATTTAAACATTTTTGTATTTTATTTTTAATTTTTAACTGCTTTATAAGGTCCAGTTGCCATAGTTTAATTTAAGTACTTTCAGATCTGCGTAAGCTCTTTAAAGGAATTAGTGCAATTAGCTTAATATTCTGCTCTCACACACTTCTTTGATGCTTACGCACATATAAACCCAAACAGTGTAGCCCCTAACATACACACACATGCAAAGTGTATGCTTGGCTATGTAATAAAGCTTAAATAGGGTTTTATTGGATGAAAAGGCAATTTGGCATTAGGCTGCCACTTAAGGCGCCCTAATGTATGCTTGTATGCTATATTTACGAGCATTTTAAAATTTGCATACGAAGAGCAAAGCAGGCTTATATCGTGAAATATAAAGATGACTTCAAAGCAAAAAAATATTGCGGTGAAATACAAGTGTGTGTGTGCAAAAACCGGTGGATATGTGTTCGAAAGCGTACTTATTTCAGCTCACAAACACATTAACATATTTCAATGGAAAATATAATTGGCATAATTAAGTCAGAAACACACTCTAACAAAAATTCACACTTAAGGGAGAAGCAGGGGACAAGACGCATAATACGAAAAAAAAAAAAAGACTTTCTTCATTAGCTTTATGGTTAATTTGCTGAAAAGCGTTGCAGAATTATCACGCGAAAACGTAAAACCCATACTCCTGTGCAACCAAATTAGCGCTCTGAAAGTGAGAATTTTCCTTCCTACTGAAGTTTAAAGAAATCGCGGCCTTACTTTTCGGTGCTTTACTGTTCGCATTGCATATTGTATATCTCATTATTTGCAATATTTCTTAAGGTGATTTGAACTTCCTGTCAACTTTTATTTTGCACCATATTACGTTTTTGTACATTTTGTGATCTTCCAAGTTTTCGAATTTCAAATTAAAGCCATCTTCGCTTAAGTTGGAGTGCATTATTTCAACGAAACGGTAAATTTTACGAGAATATGCCTTAAATAGTGATTGTCCAATCTACACTTACTTAGAATGCGGTGAAGCTAAAAACTTTTTTTGACGTTACAGAATAATTTCGTCATATCTTTTCAACTAATGGACCAGCCTCAATATCTAACCTAACCTAACTTGACATAGACACTTCCTCCAACATCTATCACATTTGGGCATAGAAAGATATTATAAAAGAAGGTGCATATCTAAGCGTAAAATAGCGCTTTAACATAATCGTCGAACCGAGTTTTTATGTGTGACGTTGCACAGAGTTTAACGAATATAATAATAGATAGGTACATATCCCTCAAACTGTATAGGGGGTTACATGGGTTTCTGGTAAAAAACTGATTTCTGATATGAAAAATAAAATATATCGCCCATTGCAAAGCCAGTTCCGGTGACCCCTCGAAAAAAAGATGCGCCTGCTTTGGCAGGATAACTCATTACTGGATCATCTTAAGTGAAAAAATACGTGTTTTAATTATAACCTTAACTTACATCTTGGGCGAAGGAAAAAAGAACTAAATATTGGATTTTTGGCAGACATTTTTACAAAAAAAAATTAAAATTTCGGTTGAGTAGTTCTCGAGAGATTTTATTAACCGTATTCAAAAACACAGTTTTGAGTAAAACGCATTTAAAGACAGCTCACTTAGCCTAGCTAGCCTCGAACTCACAAGACTGTATCTCCGAAACAATATTTTAGAGATGTTGTAGAATTTAATAAGACAATAAAAACAATACATTTTTTGAAACCTGTAAACCCCTTAAGACCCCTCATGATAAAAAAGTTAAAATTAGACATTGTAGAAATATTCCCTTAGGGTTTCCCATTTTATTACCAAACATTTTTCAAGCAAGCCTGTAGGTACCGAATATGTTGACCCCAGTACATATATGTAGTTGACTTTTGACAGAAAATATGGGCCAATGTGTAAGATATACTATTAATATGCAGAAAGAATTCTTCCCTAATAATAATATGTCTGAGTGTCAAAAATGGGTTTGAATCGGATCAATACTTCTCTTAGCCCCCATATACCTAATAAAAAGATTATCGAACTACCAAGTGACTTTATACCGCATACATTAGCATGAGAGTTATTTCAATGAAAATAAAGGAACCTATTTTACTGATAACCCCCATATAACTAAAATCAGGATTTTCGAACATCTGGCTGATTTTACTCCATATGATTGATGATGGAATGTGAGATAACTTAATGAATATCAGGGGGCATTTCATTGGTATGTGCCATGGTAATAGTATGTTGTATTGGCAGAAGTAAATAAAAACGTTTTACACCTTAAAGTACTTTCCACACTTTGATTCTTGCAAGTTGCAAGAGTATAAAATGCTTGGTTGCACCCGAACTTTGCCTTTCCTTCATTAACATAACCATGATTTTGATTGTAAATACATGGAAAACAGGTAAATATTATTTTACGACTAAATATCATTAGTTGATGCCCGGGGCCCAAAGGTGTATGCAATTTACAAAACACCAAAACATAATAGTTAGTATACGTGCAAATAATAAACACGCACACATACAGCCATAATTGCGGAAAGACATGTGCGGTGTGTGGCTGTCGCATAAAATACACCAACAAACCGCAAAGCAGGAAGAAGCGGAAGAAAATGCGCGCACGTGAGCAAATAAAGTTTTGTCGAAATATCCCTGCATATGGATGTATGTGTGTATATATGTATGGTGTATTTATTTTTTATTTAGGTATGTGTTTCGCGTAAATGGAGCTCCACGTGCTCACCAAAAAATGCAGCTGGTGTCCCACCTGCTCATGCAAAAGCCAACGATATACTCGTATTACATTAGGGTGTCACTAAATCTAATAAATGTTTATGTTTTAAGCTTTTGATTTGCGTGTCGCTTAAGTAGAATGCACAAATTAAGCTAAAAAAAAGCAGAGAATCTGTGGTTACAAAGCTTTTGGAATGTTTACATGGCTCCATCTCCGAATAAGTTTTGTGCATTGCAAACTTGAGGGCAAATATTTTCCTTTACACTTCGTTATATAGTGTGAAATCGGACAACACATATACAATCCTCATCACAACTTTACTAATAATACTAATAAAAGTTGACTAACTCGTTAAAATAACACTTCTGAAGCGTTAAATTTTGTAGCCAAATTGGTTCGAAAGGGAAGCTTGGGAATTGGTATAAAGATTAATATTTAAGGTTTTTTGGGGCTAGCGAACGGTCTGGAGCGAGTGCATATACTTTTGGTGCGGAACAGAGGAAGTTTAAAAATGCTATGGTAGAGCTCCATTTCATAAATACGTATTAAACTGGCTTTATCCAGCTCTGCACCTTTTCTTTTTATTAAGATGTTCCTTAGATTTATCGATATTTTCGGCATTAAGTGTTCTATGGGCTCTGAGATCCAGAAATTCGGACGCTGGGGTTGTATCGTTCAGTTTCGCTCACTTTTAGATGAGAGATGTCAACCTTAGCAACCTTTAGCACACTATTTGGACGAATTTTTATGCCGATGTCTTTCCTGTTCACTTCTTCTTCTTCTTAATTAGCGTTCACTTAGTACTGAATTTAAAAGTATGATATATGAAAAGGAGGCGTGGTTATTACTCGATTTCGCTTTAGAAAGGCTAATGAAAAAATAGTTTCATTAAGATTGGTTGCTATAGCTTTAGTTGTTAGTGATATAATTGGATTAAATCTGTTTTTACAAACAGACAGTCATTCGGATTCAAAAAATGTTTACTGATTATTTGAACATCGACAGATAACACTATAACCATCACGCCTAGTTTTAAGCATTATAAGCAAACGTTAGTTGAACTAAACTATTGTAGTCTGTGGAATATGTTGCGGCATTAAAAAAATATGTATTGTGTAACTTTGAATGCTTGCCTTTTACTTGACTCAGGGGATGGTGTTCCAAAGCCCAATTGTGGGAGATTAAATATTTTGTGTTCAAGGTCACTTAAAGGCACTAAAGACGTACAAGAATATTTGTTTAGTGAAATGTTTAAGGAGATTCCCAAAGGCAAGTTTACGGAGCTTCGCTGTTTTGCTTGCGTTCTTGCTCATCCACACAGTTCTTCACATACATATTATTGTTCTGGATGAGCTTTGAATTACTCTCTCTGTCATTAGAACCACAACTCCATTGTATCCGTTTCTAATTTCTTATGGGAGAATTTCCTTGCAAAGCAATGCAATATTTTTAAGGCAATATGTTATGCCCTTGTCATCTGGACATTAAATTGACAAACAACAGATTTTACAAATTTATTATCCTTTCCTGAATATATTCATTACACGAATACACTTACAATTATCATAATTTCCTTGTCATTTTCTTGCTTTTGCCAGTGCTGTTATTTACCGCTGCCCTCAGTTCTGCTCGCCGCTTGTATGGTGGCTGTTCAATCGCTGCCTTCGTTCACTCCAGTCTCAGAGGACATTTGCATTATTGTATTGTTGTAGTGAAGTCAAGTAAAAGGCTTTGTACGGCGATAGTCAAAACCACCCGAACTTTTTTTATTGCCCGAAAAATGAGCGCCTTTTATCATCCAATTGCCATTTGTGAATGCCGAAAAAAGTTGATTTGTAAACACAAAAATCAGAAAAACACTTCCACACAAATATACAAATACAACTCGCAAATAACGCATGCGCCTGCACACACCTAAGCGCCTAAGCCTTCCACAATGAAATTCATGACCACACACTAATGACACAGCCCCGAAATGGGATTGTGACAACTAGCTGAAACGTAACAGAAAATATTGCTATTGACCAATTTTTACTGTTATGCAAATATACCTTCGATAGCGTCGGTGCATTTTTTGGACTAACATTTTTGGTTCGATGTAAACTATCGGAGCAATTGTTGGATAGTGGAGTAAGGTTGTATTGAATGCACAATACAAATTGGTGAGTTCAAAATCTTGCTAATTTGTTGCTGATATTACTATGGTGCTGGCTTCCATGACAATCGGTGCCATAGTTTCCGACGGTGATTGCATTGAAGTACTTTCCATTTATTTTGATTCATACATTATTTTAAAATAATCACTAAAGTAATGTTTGAGCTGCAATCTACTTACGCATAAAGAACCAAATTGTTTCCTATTCACTTTGAGAGAATGCTAAACAGTTGACAATTCTTATTCGGACTTAAATCGAAGTTTGTTCAAGATTAGACTTTTGCAACAATTTGGGCAATAACGTGAGTTACAAGTAGTTAATCGTCTCGGGATTCTCTGTGTAGACAAGCTTCACATAATCTCATAAGAAATAGTCCATAAGAAAACACCATAGATTTCCACGATTTTGGAGGCCACATCACGTAGATTATCATCACCCCAAATGCAATATCTCCGTTTATTAACATAGACATTCAACTAAAAGTGAGTTTAATCACTGAAAAAAATTGCTTCTGAAAATCGGGATCGGTGACTATCTCGCTTTTTTGCCTATGCACCGAAAGTATGATGTGTTTTTGCTCATTCAGTTTTATTTTTGCACGAATTAGGTTTTATAAGCCCGCAAATCAAGATATTTCACAAAGCAAATGGGTACAGGTCCAATTGTTACACACGGGGACGCATGGATTTATACGGGACTTCTTCGATTTGTGCGCCTTTTCCATGGTTTCTCGTGTTACCGACTCTGTTGGACGATTATGTCAATCGAATATTAGAAGCAGCGCGTGCTTTGTCGCGCGAACCGAACAATTATTCTTCTTTTTTACAAAAAAAAGTTTACAAAATCGCGTCTATTCCGCTTTTTGGCCCCAATTTGAGATTCCAAGTGTAGCCAAGTCCATATCCGAGGCTGTTTTCTTCTTTTCCTTAGTAGGGTTTTTTACGTGGCGGCTCCCACACACAGCGCACAACTCTCAGGCTTTCGAACGGATGTTCTTTAGCGGAAGTCGTGAGCTGCAGGATCCATATTAAAAAATCGTTAAAGAATCATTTCTGGTCACTCTCAAGTGAATGGCGCTCAGAGAATTATCCTCCTTGCGTGAACTTCTGCACATGGCTCCATCCTCCTGGGTAATGAATTTGCATAATTAGCAAAGGTTGTTCCTGAGTAAGTCCGTTCATTATGAATTGATAAACTAAATTAAAAGCAGTAACAGCTGTCAGAAAGATCGACTCCGTAAAAAGTATTGACTCACAAGCCTAAACAAACACCCGTTATATACTTTACTATAGTATAAGAACTCGTCCACAGAGTATGAAGAAACTTGAAAAATAGGTTTCGCGAATCGTATATAGGGTAGATTAATAAATCTTGAACATTTTTCTCAAATTTACTACGAAGCTTATTTCACCGCTCAAGTATTGCAGCATAGAACAATCCGGTTATGATTTCTTCCCTTTTGACTTTTAAAAACTTGCTCTTAAGAATTGGTACTTGCTCAGATAGCTAAGAACTATGGTTTATAGTCCCGAAACCGTAGTTCTTATAACATCTCGACGATGCAAGGATATACGACACAGACCATCCAATGCGCTGTTGTCGCAAGGACGCGAAGATGTCGATTGGTGATTTAATTTTTAAGTTTTCTCTAAATACTTTCTGAAATACTTTATAATGACAGTAATCTCAAACTAAATTTCACTATTGCTGATTTAATGGATATTAAAAACCTTATGAATAACATTGTATTTATCGAGGACATCTGTCGATGAGTCAAAGAAACGACGCGTCGGATGGGCTGATCGGTTCCGTTTCACATTATACCGGTTTTAAGTTGTAATTGTTCTTATTGTCCTGAATTTTATCGAGCCAAAGGTTATCCCTTCGACCATCTAACCCCGTTTGAATGAATTAATAGCAACCTATTGGATCATCGTCTGGCTCATTTCCAACAGTATCAGTTTTTTATTTGGAAGTTTTGGAAGACACAGTAGCGGGCTAAGACCTCTAACTAAATGATACCGACCGGGTTCGATGTTGGCAACCCCTAGTTAGTTAGTTAAACTTAGCAAGAACGCTCATTAAAAATCGACTATCTCATTCTCGATATCTTCCTCCGAATTTGAATTATTTGGCAACTCATCTGAATTATAACAAACTTACGCAATAATTGAAGCTTTCACTGCTCGGAAGCTAATCGAAATTTCGAAATATGCACAAGTTCGAAATGTCAAGCAAAGTTTGCGCTGATTACTATGAATATTATGCCAACATAATACAACAACAACACTGCACAACAAAGCACTTAAGAAGCATTTGAAGCAAATTGAGCTTGGCCATTTACGAATGCATGTACATTGGCATTCAATCAAATGATTAAATCACAAGCATTTCAATTGAGGCACTCAACAACATGAGTGGCCAAGCCAAGCCAAGCCAAGCCAAGCCACGCCGAGCCAATTCAAGGCGAATCAAATATTTGCACAAATTGGTCATTTGTGCGGCAAAGCAAACAAATACCAAGTTATATTATGTTAATATTTGCACAATTTGCCACATACACACATACATGGATGCTTGCAATTTGCATTGATTGAAGGACTCGTGCAAGCGCTGCGACCACCCAAAGCGTGAATTACTTAAAGCCGCCACTTTATAGTGAGCTTGGCCTGAGAGCTGGGACGCATGGAGTGGAAACTTTTGCGTAATTGCTGCTTAGCATTTGACAAATGAATTGGCCGCTGAAAGAATGTCAATGCGTTTCTTCACATATTATATGTATGTATGTATATGTGAGCAATAAGAATGCACATAAATTTTCAAGCAGTTGACTACGCATACAAACTAGCCAATTTGGAAGCATTTAATGGTTGCACATGAATTATTCTAAAAGCATGCGTGTGTGTGTATACTCCATTCTCAGCTAAACAAGTTGGCTACATTGGAATTTGCTAAATAGATATTGGCGTACACACACATGGCTCCACTGATGGCAAATTCCAGGTAACTGGAGGACGAGTAATCGATTGATTGCGTGAGTGCGTTGCATGACTGTCGAGTGTTTGCAACAAGTGTTTGCCTTTTGCTTGCAAATATGAGTTTTGCCGAATGTCATTTGCAGTGTGCTGCGATTTTGGGCAGTTGTTTATGAAGTGGGCACTCGGTGTGCCAATAGAAATGGGAATGGAAATATTTCCCCAAAGGTTGAAATGCGTGCATGGCCTTTGATTAAACAAATACAAAATAGAAGCCGGTTTTTGCTAAGGATTTCCAAATCCAATGAATATTCGAATTTTTAGTTCTATGCTATACCAACTCGGCCGTGACCACGATGCTGCATTTGTCACTTGGTTATGCTTAGTTGTGTTCCCTTATAACAACGTGAAAGAAATATTGAGAGCATATGGTGACACCATTTCTATTAAAACCAAAATTATAATAAAGCTAATCAAGCAGGATCCAACTGTCACCACGGTTTGTCCAAAGATATTTGAATTAAATCCTACATTTGATCACCCTGTATTTTGAAAAACCAAAGAAAAATTTGCAATATTCTCCTGGTTGTTGCCTTTAGCAAGTTGACGCAATTTTACACTCTAGAATATAAAGAATGTAAATGGGAAGTGCGAAAAAGTCACGGATCCCCGGAGTTAGGTATTACAAGATCTGTTTTGGATTACCTTTAAATGACTTAATACAATATACTTTTTTAAGAATAAGAGGTTACGCTATATAATTTTTCAGTACATTTTTATTAGGAATAAATATTGTATAAGGAATACAATAATAAAAATTAATTTATTGATCGATGTGGAAAGTGGCGCCATCTTTTTGAAATCAATTGTCTCCCAGATTACGATCTTCGATTTCCCGCATTAAATAGTCGGTTATCACGGCGCGATAAGGTCGCCATTGATGGTTACGTTCTCAACGGCATCATTATTGAAGAAATAAGGACGGATGATTCCACCGGCTCACAAACCACACCAAATCTTTGTTTTTTCTGGATGAAATGACAGCTCTTCGTCCAAAATGCGACAATTTTGCTCGTTTACATACCAATTGAGCGAGAAATGAGCCTCACCGCTGAACAAAATTTGGCTTTTAATCGTCGGATCTGTTCAAGAGCCCATAGAGCGAAGCGATGTCGTTTGGGAAAGTCGACGTGGTGGACGTGGTCTATTCGATGGAATATTATCCAATAATGAATGCTGGATCTCAATATGGGTGGTAATGTTCCGATTAGTACGTTCAGTAGGCCAATTATATTGACCATAAGTTGAGCGAAGCGTGCGAATACAGAACGTAAGTTTTCGTAATGAAGTTGAACGATTTGTAAACGTTGTTTATGATGAAATGCCAAACAATACTGAAGGCTATTGAAAAAAGTACCTTTACTTGGATGGATAATAAATTAACTGCGTGGCGTGGCTTAGCCGTCTATCTGTCTGTATATACACGAACTAGTCCTTCAGTTCTTGAGCTACCTATTTGAAAGGAAGGGTAATGTTTTCCGCTGATATCGGAACACTATACAAATTATTAACCAAGATATCGGTATAATCTAGAAAGAAAGATCTGACTGCTATGCTACAAAGCTGCCATACAATCTGACCGATCAAAAACAAGCTAAATATAATTTTATGCTTGAAGAATTGCAGCTTTGAAGGGTATTACAGCTTTGATGCAACCGAAGTAGAAAAGTTTGTTCTATGAGAGGTCGCCAGTAGGAGAATATCCTTCAAAAGTCACGTGCATAAATTTCAGAACTTTCACACACTTGGTTCGTTCGCGCCAGAGAAAATGAATATTAACAATGAAGAGGAAAATTCACACAGCTATTTTTTACGTATCAAAGGAGGGTGTCGTTTTATTAGATGTATGTTTTCATAGAACATCTTTACAGCTAAAACAAAAATGATCTTAGTGGTGTCAATACATATTTAACATATACAAGTTGCTTTCCAAAGTAAACAGGACTGTTTGAATCTATCGCCCCCTGGTGACGCCCTGGGGCGTTACAATCTGGTGTCTTAATCGATTGTTCAGTGAGAATTTCATTACATTTCATATATTGGAGGTGAAGTTATTGCGTTTTAAGTGTCAGAATGTTTGTGTTATCGGTGCGAAAATGAGCTTCGAACAAAGAGCCAAAATTAAATTTTGTTTTAAAATTGGTAGAACTTTTACTAAAACGTTTCAGTTGATGAAATAAGTTTATGGCGATGATTGCCTATCTCGTAGCAGAATGCTCGAGTGTTTTCATCGTTTTCAAAGTGGTCGTGAGGACATAAATGTCGATCAACATGTGGGCCAATCAAAATCCGTGATCATTGGAAATTCCATTGAAACTGTGCGTGAATTCAACAAAAATCAACCGAAATCATCATTGAAATTTATGGAAATGAAATTGAACATCTTCAAAATATCGATTTATCGCCTTTTGACCTAACAAAAATGCTTGTGTTGAAACAGAAGGAGACTATTTTGAATAAAATAAATTGATTTTGCCGAAAAAACCTTTTGTTCTGCTTTTTTTTAAGTCCTGGTTACTTTGCCAATACATACAACATGTACAAAGATAAGATGGAACGCCATGTGTCGTTACCCATCGTGGGCGTTACATTTTTATCTTCATTATTGCACAATATTTTAAAAATATTGAATTCTAGGCAGCCGCTGTTCGAAAATTTCATACAAATTTTGGTCGGAATGTTGATTTAACTACATCAACTGTGCAGAAGTGAAAGAAAAAGTTGAATTAAAGACAAATAAAAGCAAACCAAATCTCAAATTTTTAAATGTAATGCTTTTCTGCAAACACAATATGTGAAATGAATGGATTCAGCCAAACGGAACTTTTCTAAGCACACGCGACTCATATGCACAATACGTATATGTAGACGCGCACGCATACCAGCATATACTATTTTCATGAGTATGCGTCTCAAGTGTTTTTCTTCTAATGTGTTAAGCGATGAAATTAAATACACTTAAACAAATAACACAAAACTGGGCCAAAGCTGCCAGACATAATGAAATCGAGCTGCACAAGTCTGACAATCTGTGGAAGAGTAGACAGAGAGCAGCTTCCCCTCGTGGACTTGGTTGAACTTGCGTGCGTTTGCACAAGAATTTTGATACAACTTGTGTTAACACAAAAAACAAGTTGCTCGCTTGTGTGCGTATATGTGCGTACACTTACAGCATATAAGTAATAATATTACTATAGAATTATTTCAGGCTTGCACATACATACACAGTAATCGTATTTACTTTTTGAGTCCTTTGAATATTTGCTTCACAAACATTTGCTTGTGTGCGTTGGTAATTAACACACTTATCAAAACGTAACCCTTTAGATCACTTCAAACAAGAACTGAGCTTAATTGGCTACTTAATTAAACAAATTTTAAGTGAACTGAAAAAGTGCAGTCTTTTGAGATTTAAGAAATATGTTTAAAGCATGAAGTAAAGTACGAGTAAGGTTACTTTGAAAGTAAGTAAAACAGCAGCGAGTTCCAATAATTATATCAAAACAGTTAGGTTAAGGTCTCGCCTAGAACTTGTTGCAGACCCGACTTTCACAGCTCCAAGATATATAATAAGCAAATAACATCAACCTTTCATATACATATCTTATACTTATAAAGATAGTTACCTATTTAAAAAAAATAGTTTGAAAATATCAGTCACTTTGAAATTAAAGTAACTTTAATTTTTCAAATGGTCGAATTTAAAATTTCA
This sequence comes from Bactrocera tryoni, assembly GCF_016617805.1. NCBI lineage: Eukaryota > Metazoa > Arthropoda > Insecta > Diptera > Tephritidae > Bactrocera > Bactrocera tryoni. The sequence goes on along the minus strand of NC_052499.1, from coordinate 38,701,850 downwards.
ATCTTTCTGCAAATGAACATTTGAAACAATGTAATAAACTAAAAAACTCTCTCTAATATGAAAATAAACGGTGGACGAATTTCGCTGTAAGGTAGCTAATAATGTTATTGGAAAGTAGGCGTCTTACGGCGTGATTCACGTATCCATGATAACTCGGCTACGAGGAAATTGAAAAACTCTTTGGTTGGGAGCTTTTGGAAAACAAAAGAGAGGAGACAAAACTAACACGAAAACGAGTATAATTCAAATAAAATTGGAATTTAATATTGGGTAAACGGAAAAGTATTTTCGTATTTCTAATCAACTTCAACTTATTTTTTTATATGCGCACTAATAAATAAATAATTAAATATGTACCATTTTGGTCGACCACTTTTTGTTATTTTTCCGCTAGAGACATTGTTCCATCAGTGTAAAACTTTCATCAGTGTAAATCGAAATTTCAAAATTTCCAGAACGGAAGCGAGCGAACCATTGCTGTGCTACGCGAACTGATACACCATCGTTTCCGTAAACTTAACAAATTTCATTAGTGACTTGCGTGGGAATCCTTTTTTATACAAAAATTTCAAAATATAGCGAATTTCTTCATTATATTCACTCATTTTTGAACAGCTGTAACTTTTTTTCAACTTCCACCAAATTAATTTTTTTAGATTAAAAAAAGTTTAAAATCTCACCTTTCCAACACCATATGGTGTGACACAATGTGATCAGTTGTTTATACATCGTATTGATAAATTACGAAAAGTCTTTTTCGACTACCCAATATTATATTGAAATTGAGAATTAATCTAGTTCTTCTCAATTTTCTAAGTTTCAAAATAAAAATAGTTGTATATATTGAAATAAACACATACTGAATTAACGAGTAGGTGTAGGAGCACTCATCAGACACACATTCATGAAATTTACCGCAAAATTAATTGGAATACTATATTTTAGAATAAACACAAAAAGTAACAACAATTTAGTCTCAAAAAGTAGAAATATTTTTTTTGAAAATTGCACGAAAGAGGTAATTTTAAATGTAAGAGAATTTCATTCCAAGGTTTATTTGAAATATTTGAATAAACCATTTAAAACAACAAAATAAATTGCTTTAAGCAGTCAAAATAATTTCAAGCATTTCGAACTGAAAGTTTGTGAAATTTCAAATACTCACCAGCAACTGTGTGGAATTTTCCATTTTTCAACGCAGTTTGGATTTGTAAAATTTGTTAATAAAATAAAAACAAGAAAAAACGTTAACTTCGGTTGCACCGAAGCCAAATACCCTTCACAGGTGCATTTCTGTTAGTAACTATGTGTTCAGTACGTATTGCAGCTATATGCTATAGTTAACCGATCTGAACAATTTCTTCAGAGATTACATAGTTACTTTAGAAAATAATATATACCAAATTTCGTTAATATATCTTGTCAAATGTGAAAGTTGTGCATACAAGAACTTGATTTCGATCTCTCAGTTTGTATGGCAGCTATATGTTATAGTGGTCCGATATCGGCCGTTCCGACAAATGAGCAGCTTCTTGAAGAGAAAATGACGTTTGCAAAACTTCAAAACGATATCTTAAAAACTGAGGGTAGTATATATACAGACAGACAGACGGACAGACGGACAGACAGACGGACATGGCTAAATCGACTCAGCTCGACATACTGATCATTTATATATATAGGGTCTGAAAGACAATAACGGCAACCCCGACTTGAAAAACGCTGTTATACTTGTTATGTTGATTGATACATCCCGGGAGTTGGGAGACCTTTGCTCCTCTGCTGCTTTTCTTTTATGGCGCCTCGATATATACCTCATTATTTCAAGACATATATAATATATACAACCTAAAATGATATAAATCATCCAAAAGTTATCATATGATAAGTCTTAGTTAAGAACTCCTCCACCGATATATGACAAGGGGATTTTTTAATGCATCTGGCGGAAGTAAGCAGCGAAAAGGGAAGCATTACCGGCTAAAATCCAATGGATGAAATAGGCAACAACCAACAACCCAAATGCCGTGCACAAGCGCTTGCTCTAAAGCGCTAAGTGTGGTAAAATATAAAAATAAACAACTTTTACAAAATTTAAGTAAACATCAACATCAAACAACATCACTGCAGCCGGATTTCGTTCGCGTGAAGTGCTCTTGACATATTCTTCCGAGAACGAACAAAAACGCACAGCCACTAAAGTAAAAAATAAGAGTATGATATTACGTCTATGCAAAATAAGTTGAACACATGCTCGTAACAACAACAACAAAAACACATTTACCTTGAAGTACTTATATAGACGTATATTTAAAACAGACACCGGTAAACTTGTGGCGTGGAAGAATTTGGTAATGTGTAAACTTTACGGAAATAAAACAGCGAGGTTCTTCGTTTAAAGACACTTTGCTTATGGCAAAATTTACACAACCGCCATGAAATGCTACTGGCACATGTACCATTTCACCCGTGGTGTGCTTCGGCAAACATAGGGGCAGCGCTGCGTATACGCAACCTCATTTTATTTGGGAATTCTCACGCGTTCATTATACGCCCCGCAGATCACATAATGGCACACATGTGTTTGTTTGGGCAAGCAGGCGTGCAGAGCTGGCTGGAAGCTGTTTGTGCATACGGTAATACCATGCCCCCTGAGCTATGTTCGCTGTTGGTGGTGAATTTGCAACGTATTTTAAAACCAGCGTTCACATTTCACCATGTGCTGTGCGCAAGTTTGAGCGCTCATTGCAAAATAAAAACGGCTCATTAACATTTTATCTGAAGCATCTCGTATACTTAAAGTTGATTGATTGCGTAAAATAAAGAAGCTGGTTTAATTTGAGGGGCAATTATATATGCGCGTTCTCACTGAAACCACATGGGAGGTGTAGTTAATTGCCACTATTTATTCTCGAAAAGGGGCATTTCTAATCGACAACTTCAACTATAAACAAGTAAGGAAGAAGTAGGTTCGGTTGTAATAGAATATATCATACTTGCAGCAGCTTGCAAAGATCAAGGCCTAAAATACCATTCGGTTTAGATAAAACTTTATATAAAAATATCTTGTGAAAAAGTTCAGACTTCATTACTCGAGGATATCCTGAATGGATTTTGGTATTATGGTATTCCTTAGTCTCTTTCTTTGTTTTGAAATTTGACAAAATGGCGGCAGTTTGAACAAAAAGTATCGCATTTTGCCCGCTTTTTCGACAGTTTTCGTAGAAAAAAATAGGAAGATTTCAAAAAAATAAATTCCATAGCGCGAAAGAGAAGAACGTTAAAAATATTATTTCCAAGTTGGAACTAGATATCTACAAAACTCTTCCTTTGAGATTGGAAACCGTTTTGAAAAACACCATCCTGAAAAAAGAACGTTTAAAGATTGGAGTTCCCTTTATACAAGAAACGCTGTAGCGACCTTAATAATCTGAATTTTGATTTAATTTTGAGAGAATGTTTATTACAGTGTATACTATCAGATAATGCAACAAAAAAAATCGATTTTTCAAAAACTGCTCACCGAGACAATCCCTTAAGTTTTTAATCTATAGATCAGATACTCAGTTTTATTGCAATATTTTACTTCGCCTCAACAAAATTGAATTAAACGGAAAACGCCAGCAATTCTATAGATATTTATTATATTAGGGATATAACCTTTGGACCAAGATGCAAACCAACTCTATTCATATTTAGCGCTAAACCATTAATATGCATTTAAATTACTTAAGAAAATTTGTTCGCTTAATTTCATGAAAACATCATATCTTTTGACCAGTTTAATTAGTATAAAAACAGGTAGGAAGTCGGAAATCACTATTTAGGGTATGTTGGGGGCAGAGAAAAGTCTGGGCTTATTGTATTCGTCTCCATCATTGCTCAGATATACACGAGATCTAGTTTCGAATTTTATAAATGATTATCTCACACACTGACAAACATATTCGACATAGGACTTGTTTAAGTAACGAAAATCAATATAAGCAGTTTAATATAAAAATGCATTAATAATAGTATATCCAGTATTTTACTTTCGGTTTGATTGATTGAAATTAAATTGGTATTATATGGAAAGTCGGAGGGGCTTTACTCTGATTTTGCCTATTTTTGCGCTATATCACAAGAATTTCAGTGTAATATCATCCACCGAATTTCATTGAAATTAGTTAAGCAGGTCCTGGGATATGTGATTTCACCTAAAGACGGCCGGTGCCACGCCTATTGTCCGATTTTGACACCGGCTCCTATAAAGACCACTCGTGCTGTTCTAGATGTAAAATTTAATGTCCTTGAAGCATTTCGTTATGATTTCTTGTACTTTTAGTATGCCTTACAAAATCGTGAGTTATTTTCACACTGTTGTAAGAGCTGCCAAAATAAAAAAAATATGCGCCCCCTGCAAATTGGGGTGATATAGCTTAAACTGTTTGCGAGACACTTCTTCTTCTTCTTAATTGGCGTAGACACCGCTTACGCGATTATAGCCGAGTTAACAACAGCGCGCCAGTCATTTCTTTTTTTCGCTATGTGGCGCCAATTGGATATTCCAAGCGAAGCCAGGTCCTTCTACACCTGGTATTTCCAACGGAGTAGAAGCCTTCCTCTTCCTCTGCTTCCCCCGGCGGGTACTGCGTCGAATACTTTCAGAGCTGGAGTGTTTTCATCCATCCGGACAACATGACCTAGCCAGCGTAGCCGCTGTCTTTTAATTCGCTGAACTATGTCAATGTCGTCATATATCTCGTACAGCTCATCGTTCCATCGGATGCGATATTCGCCGTGGCCAATGCGCAAAGGACCATAAATCTTTCGCAGAATTTTTCTCTCGAAAACTCGTAACGTCGACTCATCGTTTGCTGTCATCGCCCAAGCCTCTGCACCATATAGCAGGACGGGAATTATGAGCGACTTATAGAGTTTAGCTTTTGTTCGTCGAGAGAGGACTTTACTTTTCAATTGCCTACTCAGTCCGAAGTAGCACCTGTTGGCAAGAGCAATCCTGCGCTGGATTTCCAGGCTGACATTATTAGTGGTGTTAATGCTGGTTCCTAAATAGACGAAGTTATCTACCACTTCAAAGTTATGACTGTCAACAGTGACGTGAGAGCCAAGTCGCGAGTGCGACGACTGTTTGTTTGATGACAGGAGATATTTCGTTTTGCCCTCGTTCACTACCAGACCCATTTTCTGTGCTTCCTTGTCCAGCCTAGAGAAAGCAGAACTAACGGCGCGGGTGTTGAGGCCGATGATATCAATATCGTCGGCATACGCCAGCAGCTGTACACTCTTATAGAAGATGGTAGCTTCTCTGTTTAGTTCTGCAGCTCGAACTATTTTCTCCAGGAGCAGGTTGAAGAAGTCGCACGATAGGTAGTCGCCTTGTCTGAAACCTCGTTTGGTATCGAACGGCTCGGAGAGGTCCTTCTCGATCCTGACGGAGCTTTTCGTGTTGTTCAACGTCAATTTACACAGCCGTATTAGTTTTGCGGGGATACCAAATTCAGACATCGCGGCATAAAGGCAGCTCCTTTTCGTGCTGTCGAAAGCAGCTTTGAAATCGACGAAAAGGTGGTGTGTGTCGATTCTCCTTTCACGGGTCTTTTCCAAGATTTGGCGCATGGTGAATATCTGGTCGGTTGTTGATTTTCCAGGTCTGAAGCCACACTGATAAGGTCCAATCAGTTTGTTGACGGTGGGCTTTAATCTTTCACACAATACGCTCAATAGAACCTTATATGCGTTGAGTTGAGGAGGCTAATCCCACGGTAGTTGGCGCAGATTGTGTGGTCTCCTTTTTTATGGATTGGGCATAGCACACTTAAATTCCAATCGTTGGGCACGCTTTCGTCCGACCATATTTTACAAAGAAGCTGATGCACGCTCCCTGTTAGTTCTTCGCCACCGTTTTTGAATAGCTCGGCCGGTAGTCCGTCGGCCACTGCCGCTTTGTTGTTCTTGAGGCGGGCAATTGCTATTCGAACTTCTTCATGGTCGGGTAATGGAACGTCTGCTCCATCGTAACCCATTGGGGAATCGGGTTCTCCTTCTCCTGGTGTTGTGCGTTCACTGCCATTCAGCAGGCTCGAGAAGTGTTCCCTCCATAATTTAACTATGCTCTGGGCATCAGTGACAAGATCACATTTGGGGGTTCTACAAGAGTATGCTCCGGTCTTGAAACCTTCTGTAAGCCGCCGCATTTTTTCGTAGAATTTTCGAGCATTACCCCTGTCGGCCAGCTTATCAAGCTCGTATCGTACTCACGCATTTCGGCCTCTTTCTTCTTCTGTCTGCAAATGCGTCTCGCTTCCCTCTTCAACTCTCGGTATCTATCCCATCCCGCACGTGTAGTGGTCGATCGTAACGTTGCGAGGTAGGCAGCCTGTTTTCTCTCCGCTGCGACACGGCACTCCTCGTCGTACCAGCTCTTCTTTTGCTCTTTCCGAAAACTAATGGTTTCGGTTGCAGCTGTCCGTAAGGAATTTGAAATGCCGTCCCATAGTTCCCTTATACCGAGTTGTTGACTAGTGCTCTCAGAGAGCAGGAGTGCAAGCCGAGTGGAAAATCGTTCGGCTGTCTGTTGAGATTGCAGCTTCTCGACGTCGAACCTTCCTTGTGTTTGTTGGCGTGCGTTTTTCGTTGCACAGAGGCGAGTGCGAATCTTAGCTGCAACAAGATATTGGTCCGAGTCGATGTTAGGACCTCGGAGCGCACGCACATCTAAAACACTGGAGACGTGTCTTCCATCTGTCACAACATGATCTGGTTGGTAGTTTTTCGATCCGGAGTTAGCCAGGTAGCTTGATGAATCTTCTTATGCTGGAGTTTAGTACTACAGATAACCATATTACGGGCCCCGGCGAAGTCAATCAGCCTCAACCCATAATTTACCGACCGTAGTGCCAAATATACCTTCTTTGCCCACCCTGGCGTTAAAGTCGCCAAGCACGACTTTGACATCATGGCGGGGGCAGCTCTCATAAGCGCGCTCCAAGCGCTCATAGAAGGCATCTTTGGTCACATCGTCCTTCTCTTCCGTCGGGGCGTGGGCCATTGTAGTAAATGTCACAAGGACCTACTCGTCTCTGTCCTTGTCCCGTCCATCGCATTTCTTGGACGGCGGTGATGTCAGCCTTTATTTTTGCGAGGACATCAACCAGCTGGGCAGCGGCACCTTCCCAATTAAGGGTCCGAACATTCCAGGTGCATGCCCTCAAATCGTAGTCCTTATTCCGTTTGCCATGGTCGTCATCAAAAGGGGGGTCTCTCATCCGAGGCTGTTTAAACTTTTTCATTGGTATTGCTTTTTACGTGGCGGGTCCCAAGTTCAGCGCACAACCCTATGTAGGGAATGTTTCGCCTTTTCACATTAGTTCGCCTTCGAACGGATGTTCTTAGGCTACCCAGAGGATACTTGGTCAAAGACCGGAAGTAGTGAGCTGCTTGAGCCATGTGTAAAAGAATCGTTTCTGGCCACTCCCAAGTGAATGGCGATCAGAGAACTTTGGTCACTTGCGTGAACTTCTACACATGACTCCATCCTCCGAGACACTACTACGAGAAAAAAATAGTAAGACTTTGTTCATAATTTCAAAATTCTTAATTTATTCCTCACAAACATGTCATCCTCTGCAAAATAATCCCTCTTGGCCCCAATACACGTTTTTTCCAAACATCGAAGCAGTTTCTAAAGTACATTCCCGAATTAGCCGTCTATGCACGTATTTATTTTTAATGTCTTCAATTGACACATTGGAGTTTACTAAATAACCAGAAATCACACTGAGCTAAATCAGAAGAATAGGGTATTGCGGCATGGTATTCATCCCCGATATTCATCCAAGACTCATCGCCTGTAATTATACGTTTCGCTTCTACATTTTCTTCAATGTTTGATAAATGTCGCAGTTTGATAAACAACATTTTTTGGTTCTTTTCCGGTGCGTTAATGTACAGAGAAGATGCTTTTCCAACTCGTGAGCACGCCACGTAGAGCTGGCCGTTTGAAAAACTTAGCATTACCAAATTTATGCCACACACTTCTAGCGACTATCCTTGTGTCTTGTTGATTGTCATCTCAAATGCAATTTTCCCAGGAAACTGAATAGGTTTGAACTGAAATGGCGAATCTTTTGAATTCAAAGGTACTCGTAGAATTAAGCACTCTGCCCCCTTGTATTCGATAGCTGCGTCACAATCAGTCTGGCTCCATTATACAGTTTCAGCGCATGAAGATTGCGAAACATAATAACGACAGATCCAACTTTGAGGCGCAAAGCTGCAATTGCCGAAGACATTTTACATCGTATTCGCTAAGAATTGGAAATGGGTAAATTCTGGTTGATACTTCCAGTGGTTTGTTATCAATTCCATCTTCCGTTTATCAATTTACGAAAGATGAACTCATCACAAATATTTATCCGAACATATGTAGGTCAAATTATCGTAACTATACTTCCTTGAGTGCAGGCGCAATTTCAGTTGAAATACCGATGTTGTTGACTTAGACTGGAAGATTCAAAGTCAAATTCCGTAAGACTTGCGCTCATACCAATCGATCAATCGTCGTGACAATGAAGACGACGCCGTGAATTATCCAGTGGAATTTCTAAATTCTTTGGAGAGGCGTGGTATGCCGCCGCATCATTTGCGTCTCAAAGTTGGATCTGTCGCTATTATGTTTCGCAATCTTCATACGCCGAAACTGTGTTATGGAACCCAACTGATTGTGACGCAGCTATCGAATACAAGGAGGCAGAGTGCTTCATTCTACGAGTACCTTTTAATTCAAAAGATTCGCCATTTCAGTTCAAACCTATTCAGTTTCCTGGGAAAATTGCATTTGAGATGACAATCAACAAGACACAAGAATAGTCGCTAGAAGTGTGTGGTATAAATTTGGAAATGCCATGTTTTTCACACGGCCAAATATACGTGGCGTGTTCACAAGTTGGAAAACCATCCTCTCTTTACATTTGCTCACCGAAACAAGCTGCGCTACATTAAAAAAAAATGTAGCAATATAAATTCACCTGTCTTTTCACATAATTTCACGCAGGACAACGCCTGTGGGGTCAGCTAATATTATTATACAAAAGCCACTATGGTATATGTTATATCTTCTCAATATTCTTTTCGATTTATGGCGATTAAACATGATTTTATATTGCAATTTAATTTATTATAAGAGCTAATTTTTAAGCTATTTTCTCTGCACAGTCCGCGTATTTCTATTGTCTCACTTCTCTCGCTTTTCGCGCGTACGAATGAGATAGAGCAAAATTGTATTTACCGTTAGGTTTATTTGTGTTTTAAGAAATAGCTTTCATATAAACAGTGGCAAATTTCAATTTTTTGTCTTTTTATTTTTGGCCTATGAAATCGACCAGTGCGCAATCGTGCTTTCGCTTTTCTTAGGTCTAAATGCTCTTTCAAAATGGTTTTGATTGATACCAGTAGGATCTCTGACTGTTAATCGTCCTTTATTTTATTTTATTGAGGTGGTGATCATCAGTTGATCTTGAGTTTCTCAGTTCTCGCCAAATGAGGTTTTTACGCTTTTGTCGATTTAAAAATATATTTTATTCTTACCATCAAAACACAATTTTGCACAAATAAGAATATCATTATGGAAAGAACGCTTTGACTCACAGTAATGAGCAGAGTGAATCCACATGGCGCTGCAAACACCTCGGGTGGCCTGAACGCTCCTAAATTCTTCCATTATTGCTTACCTTAGCGTAACTAAAAACGTTTCAAAATGCTAAAGCGAACACTGCGGTATGCTCATATGACACTTCGTCGACTGCTAGCCGAAAACAAGGCATATGATGCCATAGTGCAATAACGATACCTGTTTATATACTTTAGAAAGTTCCTTAACTCCCTTGAAACGAATCTTAATGTTAGTGGTGTGCACAGGGCGCTGTGTGAGGGTGTGAGAGAGCGAGTTCCTATTTCAATTATGGACATATGAGTTTTTGGTATTTCATTTTGAACGCCAAACTTTATTGTGTTATGAAGGAATCTACTCTTGGCCTTGACTTGAGCTTTGATTGCTTAACAAAATCCTAAATTTCGAATGAACACTGTTTGGTAAAAATTAGGATTTCACAAACCAATTTAAACATAAAATTGCTTATGCTACTTTCCTTAAATCTTGAACTGTGGTCATGCAGTAGGCTTTATAATTACATTTTGAAATTAAACAGCTCGGTTTTTTAATAAACGAATGATCGAATAGGATATCTCGAAAAATCGTCGGAATTAAAAAAAAAATTTTCCCAAGAATTAATAAATAAAAGTTCCAAAAAACTTAATAACTGCAAAGTCAAGAATGTCTTTTATCAATTAGCTCGTGTTATGCTCTTCTTTGGAATAACAACAAATTTTTTAGAGACAGAGGTATGTAGGTTGGGAAAGTGGATGTATATCGACACATCCAGGACTTTAGGAAGTTCATGTTGAAACCGAGACTAATATTTTCTCACTATAGTATGCCATTTCTGAACCACTCTGTGCTTCGGATGAAGTTCATAAATACAAATTTATTTATTTTATTTATTTGTGTGATCTCTGAGACAGAATTGCGGCGATCTCCGCATAGAAAACACTGCCGTGGTCTGGTAGTCGGAAGGCGATTCTTGAATCTTATTTTGTTGAATAGACCACCTTCCATTCGATTATCTAGCTGGGGCCCATCTACATGGTTATCCTCACATCAATCCTTCCATACTTTTCTGTGGTGGGAAAAATTTTAAGTTCAGTTTTTTAGGATTTCGAAATTCTGTGGTATTAAGTATGAACGGGAACTTACTAAGATTTTAGAATGCGCCTTATTACTAACGATTATTAGGGATGATTTAATCATTCTAAGAGCCTGGCTTCACTGCCAGTTGTTTACATAAGATGTATGCCCTCAGTAAATATAAAATAACAGTCCCTGATTTGGCGTTTTTCTAAGAGCTCTACTAATACAAGAGCTACTCATTGCATGCTTTCCATTCGTCTTACCGCATATTTGCCAATAAACACTATGTCGTAATCGGTCTTACAACTGGCCAATGAACTACACCTGGCATTAATCCCCTTTCTATGAAAGCTTCCTAGGGGACATAAACGTGAGAAATTTGCAAAGCCGAGACTTAAGTGCTTGATTATGGAAGTAAAAGTCGTCAAAGTTGCCACAGTTAACTACTTTTTCCCGATTGATCTATTTACTTAAAGAGAAAACTTAATTCGCTTTAATGAAATAAATTACTAAGTCGTTTAAAAAGGCCTCTCTCAAGTTGCCTACAGCTATAATTTAAAATAACGCAAAGTCTCTATTAAAGCAATTATATTTCGCGCCTTCCGGCAAACTTCTGCCGCCGATATTTGGTATCAAAAGCAAGTTTATGAGGGACAACAGCAAGTTACAAAACGCCAGTAATATTGCTTTGACAAATCACAAAGGCAAAACTGATGTCGCATGCCGCTGCCCTGCAAGGCGACACACCATAAACAGAGTCAACACACAGCAAAAGTGAGTTCATTGCCCACTACATTCGCCTAAGTTTCGTATTGTGTTACAGTTGTTGTTGTAAACATGCGCAGAGCTACAAAAATATGCTATACAAGTTTACGACGACAACATAGTAAATATTAATAAGGCTGGGCACTGAAGGAGATGTGTGAAAAATAAAATGAAATGTCAAAGCCACGCGCACATTCACACAGCCACAATACCCAAGGCCAGGCCGGAAGCATTAAACAGATATTTTTAAGTTTAGTGGCCATTAACTGCTGAATTGAGCTGCTCATGTCACACTGACAAACACACTCATATTGTGTACGAGCTCCAACAAGTAAGTTTCTCATTCATTCGCCTCGTAACAATACACACGCAGCTTTACATGTCAACTTACACAGTCAATAATAAAAATTTAGGTAGTGATGCGATGAGTAAAGCTCTGCGACTGCCGTCCTTTCACTGTCTTTCCTTTTGCTTCCACACGTCCCCACGCCACTTAGACTCGGCAACACCCGCCCAAAGATTTAATGGTCACTTGGACATTAACGCTGTCTGCGTTGCTGCTTCCGTTACGTTGGCGTTGCAACAATAACAGGGGAAGCGCCGGCGTTCCAACAAAGTGTGAATGTGTTAAGCAATGTATAAACAATGTCAGTGCTGCGGACGTCTTTGTCTACTACTTGACAATAACAATACCTACAACTTTATTGTCAACTCAATATTTTCTTCTCCATTTTTTATATTTCTCTTAGGCGACGATTGGATACTACAAGTAATTGCGAACAGTGTGAAACTAACAAAGTAACAGTGGTCAAATATAGACTGATGATGCTTTCTAACTCGCTTCACAGTTCGGCTGACTTTCCGTTTTGATGTAAACAACGAACAGTTTTAAAAATCGGTTCTATTCCAAGGCGTCAATCGTCTCGGACTTATCCTCTTAGACAAGCGACTTCACATGACCGCACAAAAAATAGTTCAGCAGTGTTAAATGGCACAATCTTAATGGCCCAGCCACAGGTCACAGATACAGTTCTCACCAGAAGTTTCTTTCAATAAATTCATTGTTTCGTTGGCTGTATGGCAGCAGCCCCGTATTACTGAAGCCAAAGATCCCCCACATCAACCTCCACAATTCAAGCACGAAAAAGTTATCAATCATGGCCCTACAGCATTCCTCATTGACTGAAACCTTATGGCGTTATTAAGGAGTAAGTCCATTCGTTATAAAATGGATAGTATAACTTGGTAAAAATCAAGTAACAGCAAAAAGACCAACTCCAATAAAAGTATTGGCACACATCTCACAACACACCCGATATTCCTTAACAGTTTTATTTCAACTAAGTCTTGTTTCCTTAGTCAGGACGACTATCTTTCGATTCGTAAAAATAGAATGAAAAATAAAATAAACCCATAGTTATCTCTTCCTTACGTTTGACCCATTGATATCATCTTACATTTTCCTTGTTCATTGTATATCTTGCAATGACGGTATTACTGCATATGCTTAAGGTGTTGGTTTCAAATATCACCAAGTTTATTCAAAGGTAAAAAGTAACAACTTCCCAAAAACGGTATTTATAATAAAAATATAACAGCTGTTTTCCGATCGCCTGAGATTTGAGCTGAGATCTCTTCTAACACAAATTAGAAAGATATTATTCTTACCACACCAACATCGTCATATTATATTTTAAGTCAAAGGTTTATAAAATCAATAAATAAATATATTTTGTTCAATAAAAAAATGTCAATGGTCACTTTGAACAGATGTTTCACAATTCAGTCACTCACATCAGAAAAAATTACACTCCCTTAATGAGGTATCCGGATACTTCCTTGTATCGAATTCAACTTGTATTTAGTTGTTGCTTTTGGTCACTTTTTTATAAGGGAACAGAGTCGAAAGAAACGATCAATGAAATGACGATTTGATAACGGGTAATAACGGGTGGGCCATAAAAAATTTTAAATTTAAAAAGTCAATAAAAAAAAACGGCTTGATATTTTTCAAAGGTAACATTTATTTAAAAGGTTGTTTTATGAAATTTATTTTTGGAAATCAATTTCGAACAAATGACCACCACGGCTGAGTTTACAGTAGCTTATCCGATCCACCCAATTTTGGAGTACTTTCTCGATGGTTTCAGGCCTTATGGCAACGACAGCAGCTTGAATCTCGTACTTTAGATCATGAATTGTTCCTGGACGGTTGGCGTAACATTTATCTTTAACAGCTCCCCACAGAAAATAGTCCAACGGAGTTAAACCGCAGCTTCTGGGAGGCCAATTCACATCACCTCTTTTGCTGATTATGCGATTTTCGAAGATAGGGTGTAAAAGATTGAGTGTAGTGTTTGCTGTATGGCACGTAGCGCCGTCCTGCTGGAACCAAATGTTGTCCAAGTCTTCCTCTTCTATTTGCTTGAAGAAAAATTCGGTTAACATTGCGCGATATCGCTCACCATTGATGGTTACGGCGGTTCCTTCTTCATTTTCGAAGAAAGATGGGCCGATGATTCCACCAGACCAAAATCCGCACCATACAGTGATTCGTGCTGGGTGCATTGGCTTCTCGACGATTGCGTGCGGGTTCTCTGTGCCCCAAATGCGACAATTCTGCTTGTTAACGTAACCATCGAGTTGGAAATGAGCCTCGTCAGAAAAGATGATTTTTCGGTAAAATTGACCATCCTCGGTGAAACGATCTTCTACTCAATCTGCGAACTGTTTTTCAGTTTTCTTCTTGTGAATAGCGGCCCATTTCGTAAATTTTAGGCTTTTAACTGAATATCTGTCACTTTCCGAAAGGTATTTGACGTTTCCTATGTCGAAATACAGATAATTCAAATTTAAAACGTTAGATGGCCCACCCGTTAGTACTAGAAGATCAGAAAATTTTTATAATTGTTGATATCCGTATATGTGGATTCGTAAAGTTTTCCAATATTTGTTATCGAAATCACAAGCGGGTATCACAAATCGACTTCAGACAAAATCTGCCAGCTTTTAATCCTGAGCAAACCTAGAACTTTTACTTTTAAATATTAGATAATGCCTCGTTTATTACCACAGTCGTCCCACTGTGCAAGTAGCCTGTTTTCACTTATTAGCACATTTCCTGTTGATATTGCAAATGTAGGTGTATTTGTGTGTGTGTTTTCTCGACATTACTACATACATTGCCGATTTGAAATTGTGTCTTTAGTTTGCTTTCTCATTTCTTTGGCTTGTTTGCGCATACAATTGAGCGCTTTAAGTCCGCATATAATTGCTGCCACACTTTTGTGTTTGGCTATCCGTATTTGATTGCATCTACTGCTTCCATTTCCATTTCAGTGTTTTTGTTGGTAATTTTATTTACGTTACATTTACGTATTATTTAGTGGCAGATATTTTCTTATTCTCTCGGCACTTTATTATTTAAATATAAGTAAAATTGCCGTTATTTACTCCCTTGTTTTGCTGACATATGATCCTTGCTAAGCGTGGTCTTCTCGGAGGCAAGCAATTATCTCTTTGCGGCTGCTTGCCCTTAAGCGCAATTTCCTAGCTATTTCAAGCGTTAAGCAGTAAATTAGAGCTGCCCAGAATTATTACATTAAATCTTATTAATTTCACTCAAAGACAGCAGCCGACGAGCTTACGAATACATCTTCTGAGCATCACATAATTTCTTGTTTATGAGTTTGAATACTCCCTAAACAAGATTACCTCAAATTCCAAAGTAAGACAAGTTTAAAAAGTATGATTTAATTTCCCAATACAACAAATTCTAAGAAATTCGTCGTCGAACTGGAAATCTGATGTGTATTATACATACATCGAGAAAATTTTAATCACGAGATACTAAAATACAATTGTTATTCTCTATCCAACAGCAGCAGCTCTTAGATGGATCGACCGTCGTGCATGCCAGTTCCCTCTTATTATATATTAACCCAACGTTGTTGCTTGTTTTATCAGATTCAAGAGCACGTATAGACGAAGAGTTATTACATGTAATTTTGATGAAATTTTCTCTATGGAATGTGTCCTTAGTCGTTTGCTATACTAACCTCATGTAAATCACTTCTGCAAGTACGAATTCCTTCATTTGGATTTGACCTCAATAAATGTATAATTTTTTAATTAAAATTATAATTTTGTAATAAACTCTGAAAATTTTTAATATGCAAATAATGTACACAAATTTAGTCTCAATCCCGAAATAGTATAAGATGGCTTTAATTTTAATTTAATTTAAAACCGATTTTAATAAAATTTGGTATGTGCAAGTGGTCGAAATCAGACTACAGACACGCCTATTTCACACAATTTTAAATTCCATTTGAAACCTTCAGTTTCCAGTATATAAATCAAAAATTAATTAATATATCAGAATGCAAGTGCAATTGAGGTGTGCCACCTTATGACTAAAAGTTGCGTAAATCGACACAAACCTGTTCAAGTCCCTAGGTAATGAATATGCGGACCCAATGCTTATAGTTGACTTTGTACCGAAAATATCGGCAATGTGTGAGATATGTGTATAATTTATATTATGTATGTGTGCTTTAAATAAGTAGAATCGGGCCAACACTTCCCTTAGTCAACATATACGTAATATTTATAAAGGTTTTCGAACTTCCGTATGACTTCATACCGCATGTATCCGTCCATATGTCAGATATCTGAATAAAAATGAGAGAACGTGTTTTTGTTATAATGATAATCATTTGTGCTAAGAATAAATAAGTCGGGGAATATTAGTATTAAACGCCATATAACTAACATGTCTTATGTACTTAAAAGTACTTCCATGCTTTAATCTTTTGTATGGACTTTTCAGTATTAATACCAAAGTTCCATTTGGTGAGCCATGGCTCTGGAGCGGTTAATTGTGTTTGCAGTCTAATGGAGGCGGCAGCAGAATTTTTACCTCTAAACACTGAGGGGTCAGCTGTGTACAAAAGAAAATGTAGAGCACGTACGCCTGTCAGAGAACTTCCAATTATGCAAGTAGTACTTTAGCAGTAGATAGTACGGCATGGACATTTTTTCCTTTAACTTGCACAATTTAATGGGCCTAGATGCCAGACCTTTCCAAATACTTGACGAACATCAGGTTTACCAGGCTTCGGAATCAAATTTTTTTTTACCATATTTCCATTGAGAAGGAAAATAACAGATCCTGAGCATACCATTTCAGAACTTGGCGATCGTGCTAATTACATTTCCTAACAGACAGACTAGTCTATGTGAAAACGAACGTTTAAAAATTTTTTGACGTCTGCAATGGTAGAACCGTCACTGAAGGATCATGTTAGGATTAAAGATGTTTTAAAGCTATGTTTTGGAGTTTGTATGTGCGGCCCGGATTCGGTTTATAATTGACAGGTGGCAGTCGCGTTTCAAAGATTATTTTTTGGATCTCCTGGTTTAGCTGCAATCAGGTCCTCCTTTGTAGCACGGTTCAGTATTGCTTTATAGTACGGATTTATGCTAAATTGCCATACGTGCATTGTCATTACTTCATTGGACGAGAGATACCTCTCCTGATCTGTTTGGATCTAACAACAATCGTGCTTAGCTTAATGCATAGTCAATATCTGTTTCAGGGCAAATGGTGATGTTGATAACAAAAATTTTCTACAAAACTTTATCAAATAAATCTAATAAATTTACAGTGCAATTGTTGCTTCGAAAATATCAGAGAGTCATCGCAAGCAAAAAATTTAAACATACCTCTATATGCTGCCATGAGCCAAGAAAAGCTTGCGTTGAGAGTCACCAGGTAAGCCATTTCAAAGCGACTACATGAGCTGTGAATGATTTAGAAATAAGGAACTTGGGTTTCTTATGAACTCAATACCAGTAGAGGTACAAGCAAGTCTTTCTGCTGCATAACAAAGCTCAGCTTAATGTTGCCAAACACGTTAAAACGTGCCTAGGAACGCTTAAATGGGAAGTAATATCCCACCCGCTATATTCACCAGATGTTCCATCGTCCGATTACACTCAAAAGACAACATCGAAAGATGGCTTGGTTCTTGGATATCGTCACATGATGGACAGTTTTACCGAACGGTTTTACCGTAATGGCTTTGCCAGAAAGATGTGAAAAAATTTTGACTAGCGATGGACAGTACTTCGAGTAATTCATTTTAAACGTTTTCTTTACAATAAAGTTAAATTTTCATTAAAAAACAGCGAGAACTTAGTAGCCCACAATATTAGCAAAATTCTTAAATCCTTCGCTATCAAACGCTACGCTTTGAGTGAAATCGTTTGAAAAACCAAGCAACCAAACGCATTTTTCTACAATCTCAATCATTTACTCTTACAATATTTGCACAGCTTTAAATGTTTATAGTTCTTCTTTTTCTCCGCCCTTTTTATCCTCGTTATCAAACAGTAACCATCGACGTTGCCATACCACAATTATCCTCCCTTCAGTTTGTGGCCTTAATGCATGTTGGCCTTTTTTATTGCCAATTAAATTGAGTCCGCAATTTCGTCTAGCTTTCGCAGGCTTTGCTGCTTTTGTCATTTCACTTTTTTGCAAAGTGTCGGCCACATTTCCTCCACATTACTTTCACTTTCTGAATTTTGTTTGCTTTTGTATATTTTTGTGAAAGTCGCCGCCATCGTTTTTGTTGCACACTTTGGGTAAATTCTTCTAGCTTGTTCTTTATTATAGTAGCATTTACTGCCGACCTTTAGTATTAATATTATTGTCTCATTCATTGTTGCTTTTGCTACTTACTGTTGCTTCACATTGCACTAAGCATCATGGTGGAGCCGAAAGTTAAGTGGAGAAATATATTCAAAGTTTCATGAAAAACAAAATTATTTATTACCGCCAAGGTAAACACGGATTTAGGTAAGCATTTTAAGTATCTAACGGTTAATGCGACAATAAATCGCTCGGTGTATAAAGAAAAAACAAATATTAATTTTGTTGGCTTAGGTTAATTGAATTTTTAGAAATGTATAACCTTTGAAACCTTCTCGGTTTACTTTTTTTTGGAACCAAATGAGATCCGTTAATTAAAATGCTTGGGCTTATCTTATCCAGATGACTGATGACTCTGACTTTTAATATTTCAATATTTTTAATTAAGTTTTCTGAGTTGCCTAAGGTAGATCTAAATTTATATGAAGCACCTTTAATTAAATTAAATTACATCCTTAAGATTTAGGACCTCTTATGAGGTAATATTTACTAAGCGTAATGGATTCTCATCACTCATTTTCCAAAATGAAAATCTTTTAGAAAATGTTTACCATCAACTGCTTCTTGTCATACATAAATACATAATTGTATTCGTAGTTGCCACCGCTTAAGCGAATTTCATCGAGTCCACAGCAACGCAGCAGCATCTAATTTAAAATAAGCTCTTAGTTTCAAGCTCTTAAGAGAAATTACCAGTTGAATGTAACTAAAGATATTATCAATAATATCCCAACTCTCTGGATCTCAATTTCTTGCAATATCGCAATCTCTGAATATTACTGTAAAAGGGAGTTTTGAGTTCACAGAATTTAACTCTTATAAAATAGGAAATTTTGTTTTGTCCTCTCTTATAACTGAGCATATTCCTTCGCTTCTTTTAGAAGAGGACTTGCGAATATCCCTAAGAGTCTCGTGTTGGAGGAAGATAAACAAGAACTATCTAAGCATTAGATCACGTTTAGTTAGGTAAAAACACACCAATTGGCAAACATAAACAAAGGTTCGTCAAACAAACCACAAGTGATAGGAACCTGGCAGAATATTAAAAGGGGAATCGAGTAAACAAGACAGTCAAAAATGAACGGCTTCACCGTCCAGAGTTTAAAAGACGAGCTAAACTAGCGTATAACAAAGGTCAGTGGTGGCAACTTTTTATTAGGCACTTCTGCAACTCTTTCATGAGTGAAGCTCCTCGAGTTTAAGTATAATCTCGCCGACCTTTTTGGACATTGGATGTCATAACTTTGTTCGAACTTATTTTGGTTGGACATTATTTCTATAATCTTCTTTGTTGCTATTAGACAACTAACGAGTTATACTAATCAAAGACGCCAACTTTTAAGCGAAATTTAAAATCCATTATCACGCTGTATTTTATTGCTTTCATTAAGCTCTTAAGTCATGCTACTTTCATTCATCTAATGGTTGATTCTATCCAGATAGATATAGAGTTATAAATTTGTATATAAATGATCAGAATGACGAAACGAATTGAAATATAATCTGTCCGTCTTCGGTGCAAGAAGCAACCTGATTCAAAATTAAGATATAGTGATGAAATATGGCCCATTAGGCTGAATTTATTTACATATATACTATATCTCATTTCAAGAAGATTTTGATATAATTTGGTCAAATTTGCAAGGTAATATGACGATTATGATAAAAAATATGACGAGAAATGGACTTAAAAAACGCGCTTGACAGCCAATGAAGGGTTTCGACAAAATTGCTGGGCAGCCAATATAAATTCAAAGTATTTTATCGGCATTGATCCTTGCATGTGAGGAGATTATAAAATGTGTGGCTATACACAAACTTAGCACTTCCTTTCTTGTTTTCGCTCGGTTAATGAAGTCAAGTTCAAATAATCCTGTTAAGGTTAAGAATCAAATTTTAGAGCAGAAACTCTTTTTGTTTAGAATCTCATATAATTTTTTCTTTTTTAATAAAATAAGGAGATCCGAAATATCTTATTACCCCTCAGTTCAGAAGCAGAGCTGATTTTCGCTTTTGTATTAAATTAATACTCCGCTTTGGCTTCAGTATCTTAACAATAACTATAATAAGACTAATGAATAGAGAATAAAAGATTAACAAAATCCCATCACTAAATTCCAATGAATATCATTTCGACCTATTGGCATGAGTAAATTTTCATTTTCGTTTTCTTTGTAAAGTGTAGGCAGGCCAATATTTGTGTTTAATTAAAGTTATAAAAATCCAATGCCATTGCATAAGTCCGCAAAGTATGCACTAATACAAGTATACATTATTCATTAACGGTTATTGTTTTCATTTCATTTCGCCATTGTTATCCATTCTCTATTTAAATTAAATGCATACGCCTTGTTTTTTTGTAGCCAATATTGCATTAACTAAAGTAAACAATTAAATCAATTACAATCGTTAATTTATAAATAAAACAAATGAGCAAAACCAACTTCGAGGCAAAGTGAAAGCGGAAAAAGTAGCGAAGTAACCACAGTTGCAGCAGCGTAAATCCATCAGTGCTGAGCCGATGAAAATGTGTTTGCTTTCAATACATCCATTCCTACACCCACACATACATGCATAACACACTATAGTATACTAATTGGCTATAACTCCGTGTAGAATGCACACACAGACTGAAGCAATTGAATGAAGCAACACCTCGCAATGCGCTTTTAAATAACCCTTTATGTATTATTATTGTAGCATTGCGGTTTTTACGCATTTGCCCGGTATTATTTGTGTTTTATGGTCGAATTTCCTTTTATGCACTTTTCAATCAACACACCACTTTTCATGCATTTTAAACTGCAATGTTGCTCATACGCCACGCGCTACAATATTTGCTTTAAAATTATTTTGCTATTTGCAAAAAACTCAATTGAATGAAGTACTTGGTGAAACGATTTTTTACCGTGTATTATGCGGTCAGCTAAGTATTTAAGGTTTTAACATTCCATTAATACAGCAATTCATTCCGGAATTAATCCTTCAAACAGTATTGATGGAATTGGCGTTGAGCTCGTTTGGAACTACTTTTATATCCACAAAAAATTCCAGTGAATTATGTAGTTATGTAAACCAGGGTTGCTTGCTACAATATTTCTAAATTAAAAAAAAAACACGATCTCTTAGCAATATCTCAGCACTGCCTACTTTCCGACTTCGAATGCTGAATCAGCTTTAGGCTGCAAACGAAGAAAGTATCCATTAAGCCGACTAGACTAAATCAATTTTAGA
Organism: Bactrocera tryoni; assembly: GCF_016617805.1. Lineage (NCBI taxonomy): Eukaryota > Metazoa > Arthropoda > Insecta > Diptera > Tephritidae > Bactrocera > Bactrocera tryoni. The sequence goes on along the minus strand of NC_052499.1, from coordinate 38,680,383 downwards.
TTGTTCATAAATGGGGGGAATGCTAACACCTAGTGTGGGTATCTGCCACTTCATCAATCTTATTAAAATCAAATTAGTTGGAGAAACTTCATTTCGAACTGTTTTCAAAGAAATTTTATATGGTTTCTTTCATAAAATGACGAAAGCAGTGAACAAAATGGGATCATTCTGTGAGTTGTAAAAAAATATATATGAAATATGTTTTATAGTTGACGTTTATTCAATACCTGACCCAATCTTCCGCGTTGTCTATTATAGCCTGACATCTTTGATGGCAAATTACAACTAAATGTTCCACAGCAAACGACCTCCAGGTATGTTGGAGTAGCCGAATGAGATATTTTGGTGACATGAAATGTTTCCTCATATTTTGATTTTCATTAAAACCCAAATATTCTCTATTAGATTGGCGTCTGGGCAATGTGATGGCCATCAAAAATAACAATATGGCCTCCTTATTGCCATTGAGTACAGACTCTGGATTGTTGTCTTCTTGCGGTATCCAACTGTGGCTAGTTTTACCTTAAAGCAATTCAGCTTACTTCAGTAACTCTTTTTACACAACAAAGCAGCGGGGGCCGATGGATTGCCGGCCGAGTTATTCAAACACGGTGGCGAAAAACTGATAAGGAGAATACATCAGCTTCTTTTTAAAATATGGTCGGACGAAAGTATGCGAAACGTTTGGAATTTAAGTGTGCTCTGCCCAATCCACAAAAAGGGAGACCCCACAATCTGCGGCAACTACTGTGGGATAAGCCTACTCAACATCGCGTATAAGGTTCTATCAAGCGTATTGTGTGAAAGATTAAAGCTCACCGTCAACAAACTGATTGGACCTTATCAATGTGGCTTTAGACCTGGCAAATCGACAATCGACCAGATATTCACCATGCGCCAAGTCTTGGAAAAGACCCGTGAAAGGAGAATCGACATACACCACCTCTTCGTCGATTTTAAAGCTGCTCGAAAAGGAGCTGCCTTTATGCCGCGATGTGTGAATTTGGTATCCCCGCAAAACTAATACGGCTGTGTAAACTGACGTTGGGAATCGGGTTAGCCTTCTCCTCGCGTTGTACGTTCGCTGCCATTTAGCAGGCTGGATAAGTATTCTCTCCATAATTTAAGTATACTCTGGGCATCGGTGACTAGATCACCTTTGGGGTTCTACAAGAGGTATGTTCCCGGTCTTGAAACTCCGGTCTTTGAAACCTTCTGTTGGCCGCCGCATTTTTCGTAGAATTTTTGAGCATTACCCCGGCCGGTTTATCAAGCTCTTTATACTTAAGCATTTCGGCCTCTTTCTTTTTCTGTCTGCAAATGCGTCTCGCTTCCCTCTTCAACTCTCGGTATCTATCCTATCCCGCAAGTATTGTGGTCGATCGTAACGTTGCGAGGTAGACAGTCTGTTTTCTCTCCGCTGCGACACGGCACTCCTCGTTGTACCAGCTGTTCTTTTGCATTTTCCGAAAACCAATGGTTTCGGTTGCAGCTGTACGTAAGGAGTTTGAAACGAGTGCTCTCGGAGAGAAGGAATACAACCCGAGTAGAAAAAAATTGGACTATCTGTTGTGATTTCAGCTTCTTGACATCGAAACTTCCTTGTGTTTGTTGACGTTCGTTTTTGCTGAACAGAGGCGTGTGAGAATCTTGGCTGCAACAAGGTAGTGGTCCGAGTCGATGTTAGGACCTCGAAGCGCACGCACATCTAAAACAGTAGAGACGTCTTCTTCCAGCTATCACAACATGATCGATATGGTTGGTGGTTTTTCGATCAGGAGACAGCCAGGTGGCTTGATGAATTTTCTTATGCTGAAGTCTAGTAGTCGGCGAAATCGATCAACCCCGATCCATTTGGGGATGTTTCGTCGTGGAGGCTGAATTTACTGACTGCAGTGCCGAGGCTTGTTGTTCTTTTGAACCACTATATACCTATTATAAATGTTTCTGAACTTCCGGGTGACTTTAAAGTACATATATTGGCCAACATTTGAGTAATCTCAATAAAAATTAAAGAGTGTGTGTCTTTATGTCTAAAATAGCAGATATAACCCCATACAACTAATATCAAGGTTTTCGAACATCCGGCGGACTTTATTCCATATGATTGTACACTAGTGTCTTAGTGAAACCCAGGGAACATTGTTATGTTACATTTACTAAGTATGTGTATGCATGATAATAGTTAATAGATAAACTCGGTTGATACTATCCCAACTTTCATATACTACAGATAATGGTTTTCGTTTTTCGAACAAGTCTTGTGCCGAATATGTCGGTAAGTGTATGAATTATATAATATAAAATACATTTATAAAATACATCGGTTGCACACAAACTTTGCTCTTTCTTACTTGTTCTTGCATCTTTTTTGCTTTAACAAACACTATGTACCTAAAGGTACTTTCCTGACTGTAATCTTTGCAAGTTCTGACAGTATGAAATGTTCAGTTATACCTATATACCTGAACTTAGCGTGGTGAGTCAAATTTTAATCGCAAGTTCTCCACTTCGTCAGATCGCTTCGAACAATATTTCATTGCCGGGCAATAACTGTTGCATTTTAAAGTTATTAGCACCAAAACCGATATATTTTACAACTTAAATAACTCGTTCATGAAGCCTCGCTTGATTAATTTAGTACAATAAGACTATAATTAGGAAACCAATTTGTGTCTTTCGCACAGCCGGCTACTAAATTAACGATTGGCTCGATTAACGATCAGCTGTGGCTTGTGTTCTCCACTTCGTATTTGTTCTAGACTAAAATTCTTCAGCTGATTGCTATTTTGTCAATGTACAGAACCTAATTTACAGCCTGAACCACACCCCGCAGAGTTAAACACAGCCAATTTACAGCCAAATTTTAACTCAATTTGAATTCGATTAAGAATTAATGCAGTAAAATAAGATTACTATTTTGTGTGTAAAATCGATCTTAATTAATTAATTTAATCGAGCAAAGATCGGTTAATTGATTAATGAACTCCTTATCGAAAATGCTATGGGTGCGGATTATTAAAAATAGCTTATTTTTTGCCGGAAACCAAATCTCAATCAACCAAATAAAGTCTGCCGCATGAACTAAGTCTGAAGATTCTGAAAAAAACGTTGGAAGAATTGCAATATATCCGAGGTTGATTACTTTGAAGAGAACAAAATAGATATTCATAAATAAATGAGGCTTTTCATAAGAAATACAAAATTCGCGATGCGTTTTACATAAGCCACGGAAGACATAGGTATCCGTTCTAAACAATTACTGTGGCCGTGAAGGACCTAAGAATTATGAACCGTCTGGACTTATGCACTTTCTTGCATGCTTCGTCCGAATGGTCATATCAAATTGCGTATGCAGTACCTAACCTAGAGTAGCACCCTTTCTAATCCCAAAGGGCTAAACACACACGCCTCACTTCCATTGTGTAACCACTGAACTTGCGGTTAGTAAATTGATTAAATTTGTGGCAGCAAACCACAGAACAGCTGACCAGCCATCAACAAACCCACCGACACATCAACTGCATGCCACACTTACGTACATATGAACATGTGTTTATGTGTGCGTGTTAGGATAGAGAATTGTTTAAAGCTCTAAGCAATTACAGTGAATTTACGTTGGCTGGCTTTCCAGCTGCCTGTGCTCATGCCAAGCCTCATACCACGAGACTTGCTTAATGTGCAAATTCGCCAACGAACCCGTTACACCGCAGACTATGAAATTATACATTTCGCCAAATTGCTGAGCGATCACTTAAGGAGAGAGGGTGCGGCTACCAATTCTAACACTATCTTCTGCCGCATTGTGTGACTGGAAAAGAGTTTTGAAAGAATTGATTTATGAATGGTAGTTTAGGGTTACTAAAATCTTTTGCGTTATCTTTTAAATTCCAACCAAAGAAGTATTTAACAAAGAACAATTTTTCGAATAACACATTTTATTAAAGCAGCGTTGTCACAATGGCCAATGCTCCAGCTCCAAAAAGTTTACGACAACTTTCAACTTTATACTATTAAATCATTATGTAAATTGTCAAAAACCTGTTGTAGACTAAATGCAACCCTGTACATAAGCACTTACTCATTTTCATTTGAAATTTAGTTTAGTGATTGCAATTAGTGACAGCAAGCACTTCTCTAACCTACCGCAGTGACGTCAGCTGTTTCAATGTGTTTATGGTAGCATTCTGACAGCAGCTAGAGCTTTGAATATTAGCACGTCTTGTCTGCGGTTTGCTAATGATTAATGATTTGCATTAGGAACCTAAAACTCTCGCTCCCACTAATATTTCTCCTTCGTGTCTGTACGAGGTGTTGGCAAATGGCTTTTTCTTGCCGTCACTCACACATTCACACAGTTGAGCTGTCAGTTCTTGTCATATTTTGACAGAAACTTGGCAGCTATGATGGCAAATTGACTTGTGAGCAAATTGCAAGCGAACGCAAAGAGTCGCCGTAGCCAGAAAATGCAAAGTGCGAAAAGCTAAAGGATTATGAAAATGATGTAAAACAAGCTTCTTGCCATTAACTTGGCTTTGCTCAGCTGATGGCAAATATTCGCGTCTACGCGTGATGCTAATAACATCTGGCAGCCTTTTAGAAGAAGAATGACTAGCAAGCATAAAATAAAGCGTGTGGGTATTTCAAGAACGAAGAAGTCGTTGTTCGAATTATAATGTGTAATCTTTCATATAGTCTGCTTAACAATATATGTGGGGCTAACAGAACAGCTATTAGCTGAATTTTTTTGAGATTTCCACGATTCCTCATATTTCGGAACTGCCGATATCGGACCACTATAGCATATAGCTGCCATACAAACCGAACGATCGGAATCAAGGGCTTGTATGAAAACTTTTGTATTTGACGTGGTATCTTCACGAAAAATTGTTCAGATCGGATTAGTATAGCGTATAGCTTCCATACAAACTGAGCACATAGTTACTAAAAGAAATGCACTTGTGAAGGGTATATTAGCTTCGGTGCAGCCGAAGTTAACGTTTTTACTTGTTTTGTGTTCTGTCATTTCATTCAGAAAAGAGCAGCTAAGAGTAAAGTTCTTAAGACAACTATGCTAAATAGAATCGAGAGTTGCCATTATTCAACTTACCATACATATGTACATATTTGTATTAATATTACAAAAACAGTTTTTGGCAATTTCCACTAATATATGGTCAATGTTTTATTTTGTTTCAGCTGACTTCATACTTCAATGACACGTCGTGGATAAATCCATCCGAAGCCGATACGATAGTGGGTGAGGATCCTGATGCGGTGTCTCTTGTGTCAATTTTAGTTGTTGGTAAAGTAAATGTCGTTGAATGTCTATCAAGTGCACACCAAAACTTCACTCACTATTTTAAGCATCTCCATACACCTAACTACATATGTAATTCTCGCACAAACACTCAGTTTAAGCAACACATATGTATTAATTGAACTTTAGTTTTCTAGTAATTATTGTTTTCTGAACTAAAATATACGTTGCAATTATTCGCAACTTGGCCAAAGTGGACTCATATTAACGTCCAGTTTTATTTCGTCTTTTCAATGCTGAGGTTCTTCTCATTAATAAGACAGCTATTTAGTCTACAGTATTCTTCGCTTTGCTACAAGGCGTAAATCGAAGCGGGATTGTCCGCTAGACTTTATACTTTACATATTCCCACAGATAAATGTCTAACGGTGTGATATCACATGATCCAATTGACTGGCCCAAAACGCGAAATTATCTGCTCACCGAAATATTCTCTCAATAAATCCATTGATTGATGCGATGTGTGGAAAGTGGTGTCGTCTTATTGAAATCAAATGTCGCCGAGATCACGAGATTCAATTTCAGGCATCAAAAAATCTGTTATCATGACGAGATAATGGTCGCCTTAACGGTTACGTTCTCATCGGCATCACTTTTGAAGAAATATGGATCGATGATTCCACCGGCCCACAAACCACACCAAACCTTTGTTTTTTCTGGATGAAATGTCAGCTCGTCCTCCAAAATGCGGCAATTTTGCTTGTTTACATTCCAATTGAGAGAGAAATGAGCCTCATCGCTTAACAAAATTTCGCTCGAAAACTTCGCATCTTCTTGGACTTTTCAAGCGCCCACAGAGCGAAGCGATTTTGTTTACTTTCAATTTAAGATCTCGACATAAAATGCGCCAAGTCATTTCACACGTCAGCCCGAGTTGCTGCGAACGGCGCCGAATCGATTATCCACGGTCTTCGTGTACATTCTCTTTAACGGCTGCTATAATTTATTCAATGCGGTCTATTCGGTCGAATATTATCCAATAATAAGAATTGGGTCTCAAGATGGGTGATGGTGTTGCGAATAGTACGCTGTCCATGAGTATGTTGACCATGAGTTGAGTGAAGCATGGGTACTTTACAGAACGTGAACGTGAAAATAACATGACAGCTTGACATACCTCACGCGTGATCTGTCAAAAATATTCTATTCAAAAAAGTACCTCCACTTGTATCACCCTTTACTAGTCAAGCAATCATTGCATTAGGAATCGGAAAGTTTTACCTAGAAGTTTTTCTAATATCAAGAACCAAAGCAAAATCGAAAGTTTCGAATCGAAACCAGAATCTGCAACGTACATACAAGGTCTGTGGCAAAAGAAACAGAACTTTTTAAATACAAATGCCACCTATTGGTGGGTATATGAAATAAAAAGTTTGATCTCTTGTTGACATTTTGTAAAAATTTTAAGACAATTGGATAACTACAATCGATTTTATCGATCAAAAAGTGACAGCAGCTTTTGGTCAACGGTCGTAAAATGCATTTTGAACAACGAGCAAATATTCATTTTTGTTTCAAACTTGGGAAAACGTTTACTGAAACATTTCAAATGATGAAAAAAGTTTATGGTGATCAGTGCCTATCCCGTAGTAATCTGCATGAGTGGTTTAAGCGATTCCAAAAAGGTCGTGAGGACCTCTGTGACGATCAGAAGTCGGCCGTCTTCAGAAGTTAAAAATAAAGACAATGCTGATTTGTTTTTACGATTCCGAGGGTATTGTACACCGAGAGTTCGTCACACCTGGCCAAACGATTAATGCTGTGTTTTACTTTGGTATGAAGCATCTTTTGTGACGCATTCGTTGTGCTCGATCACAATACCGTAAGGCAGGGTCCGGGCGCCTGTTGCACGATCATGCGCCGTGTCGACGCTTGTCACTGATTTTTTGACGAAAAACTCCATATTAACCATTAATCACTCACCCTACTCACCTGATCTGGCACCCTGTGATTTTTACCTATTTGGAAAACTTCATTTGCCCATGAAAGGACACTGGTTTCAGGACATTTCAGCTATCCAAAAGGCGACGACCGATATTCTCAAGAGAATTCCGAAAAATGATCTTAAACACTCATTTGAAATGCTAAATGACCGGGCTAAACGCTGTATCGAAGCACAAGGAAACTACTTTGAATAAAAAAATGTAACTTTTGAAAAATATTAATTTTTTGTTGTTTTTTTTAGCAGTCCTGACAGACCTTGTAAAACTGGGAATAAAGGCAAGAGCTCGCTGTATTTTAGAGTAAAAAACGTGAATTGCCATTAAGTTATATAAATGTTCAGTAAGATATTATTATTTGCCGCTCACAAAAAAGTTTTGGGTTATTCGAGAATTTTGAGAAACACTTTTATGTTTTGTTCACATATGCATATTTTCAAAAACACAAACAAATTGCTAAGAACAGTTTCCGAATGCTAGCATGTCGCATGTTCTGACACCTGCATCCGTCGTCTGTTGCACCGATTGACATTTGAAATTCACTGTCATTTCTATTTTGGCTAGCAAGCTGCTCACTTCAACCTTAGCTCGCAAATTTAATTTCTCTTCTCTGTTTCTCTATAGCTTAGTTGTGCTTACTTTACCTTCCTCAACAAAATGCATTACGACACTACTTTTTTGATTATATTTTGATGTTCGTCTTTTTCTTTATGCACTTGTTTATTTTACCGTTTTTTAACTTCTTCTTTATTTGACTTTCGCATAACTCACACATCATTTCACATATTTGATCGTTCGTATGCATAAGTATTTGTGCTGTGCTAGTATGCGTTTTGCCGCGCCATTCAATAAGTTTTCACGCTGATTTTCCTTTTGCCCGACTTCACCTCACTTCATCGACATCCGGGGAACGCACATGACACCCCACAGGCATCTTCCTGTCAGTGCTGATTTTTCTATCGGTCGCCGGCAACATACTCGTCTGCCTCGCCATTTATACGGAACGCAGTTTGCGACGCATCGGCAATTTATTTCTGGCGTCATTAGCGATAGCGGATTTATTCGTTGCATCCCTAGTGATGACATTCGCCGGTGTCAATGATCTGCTGGGTGAGTATTCGGAATTATTATTGAAATCCATCTTAACAATACAATTGTTTGTGTACTCGTAAGCGATAACATTATATAAGCGGGCACACATACACACCGTGAGTGCTCGTTCTACTTTGTATGTATGTATGTTCGTGGAAAGCAATAGTCCGGCGTGATTGACTTTTGATCTGATGCCTGATGCGGATTTGTATTGCAATCAGAGAGATCAATTTTACTTCCTTAATTTAACGGTTAAAAATTACCTTAATGAATAATCAAGTACAGACAATGAAAATATTATTTTGAGCATATTCAACATAATACTATAAAAACGTTTATTCTTGTTTAGTTATACTTATAATAAGGACAGAACTGCTAGATATTCAAACTGCCCCAGCCCAATTTTGTGACGAAAGAACTTCAAAAAGTCAATTCACTTGTATGTAAATTATGTGGATGATCTTCATCTACCACTTTTCTCGGTGGACTTATATAGACAATAGAAAAATCTGTGCAAACCAGAACCAAAACCAAATAATGTTAATTGAAGTCAAGTAATGTTGAATTAGTGGCTTTAATAGATATTCTCAAGGAAACACAAAAGAAGTCAATAAATATACTTTTATCAGGAAGCACACTTAATATTATCTGGGTACCTGGTATATAGGAGTAGAAGGAAATAAAAAGTCAGAAGATTCTCGGGGCAGCTGGAGATACAATACCCTACGCTGCCCAAGTGTATTTAGCTACTTCAAGGGTTGTGTGAAGTAGTGGACCCTAGAGGAACACCTCAGGTCTTGGAACACAAGCAACACAGGGCATACCACAAAGTTACTTTGGGTTAGTGTTGATAATGGACAGACCAAGAAGCTCCTACTCTTAGGCAAAAGGGAGCTTAGCAGTATTGTAAAGATCATCACAAGACATCTAGCCTTAAGACCTCTCCTTGAGAAAATGGGAAAAATGGATTCGGCTGAATGCGTGGAATGCGCGCAGGATGATGAAACGCTGGAAGATTATCAATGCGAATGCCTAGCCTTCAGCCGGAAGAGGAGGGTCATATACCACGACTACCAATACCCTATTTTAAGGGGGTATTCTGGTCTAGAAGCATGAATTTCAGGTGTTTTAAAGTGTTGTAAAAAAAGGCACTTAATATTTTTACTATCTATTTTTCTATTAGTTATTTGTTAATTTGAGAAGTATACAGAAAAAAATTAAAAACTAAAAAAAGTAAAAAATTTCAAAAATTATGAGCTGACGAAGTGGGGGGTCTCTAAAAATTTCCTCGTGACCATACCCATGATTTCAACCCTCCTAGTTATCTGAAAAAAAAAAGATTATTAATCTAGAATATTGTCGCAATGACCGGAACTACGGAAAAGTGGGAAAAAAATTTTTTCACAAAACGGCGACTGCCTGAAAAAAAAAGTTTTTTTGGATCACTGTTTCTGACTATTTCGAATTTTTTAAAAATAATAAAAATAAAAATTTGGTGATGGGGCTAGTTCCAACCATAGACAAGCCTATAAAGAAGACTCTATAAAAATTTCAAGTAAATCGGTCCAGTAGAACCTGAGAAATCGTAAGTATCGTTCCGAAAAAGTCAGTTTTGAGAAAAACGCGTTTAAAGTTTAGGAGACAATTCTAGTGAACAGGGACGCCACGTCACAAAATCGGCTGTATCTCCGAAAATAAGTCGAATTTTGAAAAATCCTTTCAAGGTCATATTTTTGAAAGTCTAAACTTTCAAGATATGCAAAAAAAATCGATTTTTTCAAAACCCTAGACAAGAATACCTCCTTAAGAGACATTGGGCAGCTGGTACTTTTAAGTCAGTTATGGTTTGAGTGAAATTATTTCGATGAACTTATAATAAGTTGTCAAAAAAGTCTTGCGGTATTTTCGCTAGTTGGCGCTGAAAGCGCGTAGTTCTAGTTTTATTCGTCGCATCGGGTCATGCTATACCTTTTTGGAAAGCTCTTTTGACGCGCTAACACGTGTTTGATTGATTTTTGTTTCTTTTAAGTCGTTCGTGAGTTATAGCGTCGCAAACATGGAGCAAAATAAAGAGAAAATACGGCATATTTTACAGTACTACTACGATAAAGGCAAAAATGCATCTCAAGCCGCCAATAAAATTTGTGCAGTTTATGGACCCGATACAGTTTCCATTTCCACCGCACAAAGATGGTTTCACCGTTTTCGTTCTGGTGTAGAGGTGGTTGAAGATGCACCACGCTCCGGAAGGCTTGTCGTCGAAAATTGCGATAAAATCGCTGAATTGGTCGAAAGAGACCGGAATAGTAGCAGCCGTAGCATCGGTCAAGAGCTACGCATGAGTCATCAAAAATTCATTTCAATTTCAATAAAAAAAAAAATTCAATAAAAATACCGCAAGACTTTTTTAACAACCCATTATAGAGTACATTATACAAATACATTTGTCAACCGATTGTCACCTTTTTTAGTATCGCAATATCATTTTCTATAGGTCATGTTCTCACCTATTTGTATTACAACATTTATATATGGGATATTTTTTAAATTTATCATTTTATTTATCTTCTACAGGAAGGCTAGGATCGAATTCATATTTCTGCGATACTTGTCCGCACTAAGTTAAGCTAAATAATCTCTGCCAATATTTTTGAGAAATCTGATTTTTTGCCCAATATATACCACATACATAATATTATTAATACACGTCTTTGGCGACTTGTTAGCCAAAATCCAACTGACATGCTTAGTTTAGAAGTTAATAGCTTATATGCGTAATTAGGTAACGGTGATCAACAAGCGACAGGTGACGATGCTGTCACTACATAATGTATTACTAAGATAGCTTAATTAATGTGTGTAAGAGAGAAAGCAGAACGTAGGATAACTTAACCTTTAGTAGTTCTAATATAAATGAAATTAGTATTAACCTGTGAATGCATGAAATAAATAAATTTAAAGATATATTTAATCTGGCAGTGGCCATATATATGTTTATGGTATAAAACCGCATAGAGAGGTAAATAACAATAACGTGTACGGGTGTACTGTACTAACTACTTTTATCCATTTTGAACACGGAGTATAGGAAAACTATCTCAAATATAATTTTGTATGAAGTATTTTTCGTTAGTAGTGGTTAGTTAAAGAAATGATATTTTTGAGACTTATGGTTTTCAGTCAGGAAACATATTTTGCGGAGTTGGTCTTTTTGACAGCATTTACTTCTTTTAAACTCATAGTGGTTTGCCATTTTATAATGAACATATTTAGTTCGGAATTGATTCCAGCCAGCCTCGGTGGTCTCGGACCCGATGTAGATTTGATAACATAATGCAAAACCTTTTTTTTTAATACAAATAAATTCTTTGCCATTACATTTTATTGTGCCATTTTAATTCTTCTTAGAAATCATATGTCGAAAAAGCACCCTTTATTTTAGTATAACATGAAGAGAACGCCACGATATAAAATTTATTAGAATCGGTGCAGTTTACGTTTTTGTCTAAGAGGGAGCATTTCTGCGCCCTAAACTCGAAATACCTACTTTTTTGAATTATTAAAAACCCCTTACTTCAAGAAGTTTTAAGCCACTTGGGAACGTTTCTCACTATTAAGCATAAGAAACGAACTTTCAAAATACTTGTATTGATATTGCAGACCTAGAAATTATTATTATTATTATTAGCGGATGGTACTAGCTATAAATATGAGTTAAAGGCTATAATCAAAAAATTAAGTAAAGTTTTCATGGTAAAAAAAAACTTTTTTTGCGAATTTATTTCTTAAATACGGTTTGAGTAAATTTATTCAGACTTTTGTACATTATTGAGCATACTTTTGACTGACAACATAGGGTAATTTTTTTCGTCACTTTTTTAGTTTATAAACTATAGGTGTGTTTTTCTCAAAACTACTTTTTCAAAGTCCGTGTTCACTGCCATTCCAAAACAACTTGACCGATTCATTTCAAATTTAGTGAACATTTTTTACATATAAAATACCTCCCCCCATCGTTAAGTAAAAATTTTTTTACATTAAGAATGTTTTCCACCATGTTTAATGTGACTAATTTTACTTTGTTTTATATTTTCGGATAATTTCCAGCCGAGTTATAGTGAACACCGCAAAGTGTTTATTTGTCAAGACATTCTGGGAAAAGCTCTGTTGCATGAAAAATTACCCTAGATTGTCAAAAGTATGCATAGTAATGTACAAAAGGTCCGAATAAAATTACTCAATCTACATTTAAGAAATAAACTCGTAAACAAGTCTTTTTTTTACCTTCAAAACCTTACACCGTTAACATAATAGAGGTTTTAGGACCCAGGATCTTAAGCTTACATCCTAAACCATTTTTCGAAAAATTCAGAAAATGTTTGTTGAACGAACCCGTCTGGGATAAGATATTTGATTAAGGAATGGAACCAAATCCTACTCTGATATTTTATACAGAAATTTGAGGGTCAATTTAATTGTGGCGATATTCGCTGCAGTAATAGCTTCATTGCGCTCAATCAACTACTGGTTTTCCATTTGTTGAAAGCAAACTTGCTTCAACGTTACGTTTCCCCCTCAGTGCGAGCGAGATTTGGTATAATTGGAAATGACGCCTGCAATTTGAATTCAAGGCTCAATAATCCACACACGCGCACGCATGCAACACATCGAAGTTTTGTTAGCTCTCGTTTATGCCTGACGTATGCTGCAATTATCGCTCACGCCCATGAGCGCGTACACATTTGTATACAGAGATACGCACAAATATGTATATGGACGGATGTAGAATCGACGTACCAAAAATCATTGCTGCATTGTCACTTACGCTGTCATGCTGACAAGTGTCATTATCGTTTGCAAATTTGCTGTCTGTCATCCCCTCCCCCACTTCAATGACATTGCAATTGGTGTCGAGCCTCCGACGAGACAAATGTTGTCAGCAGCAGCACACCTTTAATTAAAACGGAAATGCAAACGGAAATTTGAAAGTGATTGCTAAAATAAAACGAAAATTCAACTTACTTTACTTTTATTCCTTCCATTTCTGTATACTCAAATAGTTCCTCGAATGATATACAACCAACACACATAGTAGAAGACAAGACACTTTTTTCTAAATTTTACACAGTCGATATATTCACATTTAGGAGGACTTTTCACGGTACACTTCATTCAAAGAATTGCACTTCCTCAAGAGGCAAGGCAAAATGAGGCACATAGCGAGAGGTAAAATGAAAAATGCGAAATTCTACAAAATTCGATTGCCACCGGTGAAAAAGCTGTATAGTTTTGAAATTCCTTACTGAAATTAATCAGTTATAAAGCACTTGCATGAGCACAAAGAAAAGCAGACAAGTGTGAATGTGTGAAAATCGTTCAAAGTCGAGACTCTCTAGTGAGATGTTGCCGAACTCGATGGGTATGACATCATCTTAACACATTTTTCGATTAAAGGAATATGAAGCAAAGCTTAATGTTTCAATATTTATACACATACTTCTTATAAATAACAGTACCTTCATGTGACAAAGTGCTTACGCATTACCATGTCTCAGGAAATGTTACTAAAAATGCTTCTACATTCGAAATATATTTGCTTAAGGTGCTTATAACTATAAATACATAAAACCAACAGTCGAATAATAAACACAATTTACCAGCTCGCTCTCACCCTCTAATAAGTTTAGTATGCATATCACCTGAACCATTCAAGCCATTATAACCAAATGCGTTATGGGCAAATATTTTTGGCATCCCTACACACCCTATAAAAATTAGTGAACTCTTATTATAACTCTGCCCACTACCCATATGTGTTTTGTTAAAACCTACTAAAAGTGCTATATTTCAAGAAATAGATATGCCAAAAATGTAAAATTTTATTCCTTAGATGTTACAAGAAGATTTTAGAGGAGCCAGTGGATGATAATTGTTTCACTGCCCTTATTAGGTAAAAACTCATATCTCAGGACCTACTCTTTACCAATTTCAACCAAATTTGAACGGATTCATCCGACGGTCAGTTCATCACAACTAAGTTAGCTGGGAAACTGAGAGTACATAGATAGTAGCAATATCGTTGGTTTTTAGGTAACTTAAAATTAATCTTGCCTTAGTATCAAGGTATGGAGACGGTCGTTTAGTGATGGCTGGAACAATTATTGTCTCTTTTGTTCAAAGAGTTTTTTAAAAATATCAACGCCTCACCAAAATCAATGTTTTATAGTCACTTCTCCGTGCAACTTTAACAAAGTACAGTCGAACTTCCATAACTCGAATCACTATTATCCCAAAAAAAAACTTCGACTTACGGAGACTTCGAGTTATAGAAAAAAAATTGTTTGTTAAAAAAAACTCAATTGCTACTTTAGAGTATATTAAATGATGAATATGTATTTTTTGTTTAAACACACATTACAGAAAACTGTAATAAGTTACAGTGAAGTGAAATATTCAGAAATTAGTGACTGAAAATTTTCTTTTTTTTTATTTTCTACATCATTTCTGGAAGGCTGGTGAATAGTTTCTGCTACCGATCCCTCGCCGTCACTCTCCGTTCCGCTTAATATTGGATCATCTAATTCAGGGCAGTAATTCTCAACAATATCAGCATCTGTAGGAAAGCCAGTTGTGCAAAGGTCATTATGTATTGCAATATAATCCTGAAGAGTAGCACTGCAAGTTATTTTGTTTGCTTTTAACCATGCTTCGTAATCAGCTTCAATTACATTTTGATATTCATCAGTAGTACTTAAAAAACTCAGAGGTATGTCATCTTCCTCTTCCCATTCAGAATATTGACCAAATCCAGCTTTTTTGAAGCAATTCAATATGGTTTGATTTTTGACGTCGATTTCCCAAGCTTTTGTTACATGATTGATGCAATCCATAAGCATAATATCTTGTTTTTCGTTTGCCTCTATACGCTTTAGTGCTTCTTTTACTATTCTGGTACGATAAAAAACTTTCAAGTTTTGAATTACTCCCTGATCCAGCGGCTGTAATTTAGAGGTCATATTCGGTGTAAAAACGCCAGTTCAATGGCTTTCAGTTTGCTTTGTACGTCTTTTGGATATGCTGGGCAATTATCAATAAACAATAAAATTTTTCGGCCAGTTACTTTGAGGCACTTATCCAAATTTAGAACCCATTCTTTTCAAAAATTTGGCCAGTCATCCAGGCCAGCGGAGTTTGTTTTATAGTCTGCGGGTAACCACTTAATACCACGAAAGCACCGCGGTTTGGCACTTTTTCCAATCAATAGAATTTTAAATTTTTCCGATCCATCCATATTTTGCTGCTAGCATCAACGTAACCCGCTTTACTTGCTATTCTTGCCTCCGTGGCATTTTTTGGTTTTTAAAACGTCAATGTTTTGTCTGGCCAAACGTTTAAAAAACAACCCTGATTCATCCGCATTTAAAATACATCCCGTTCACACTACTTTTTTAATAAATTCGGCAAAACATCTTTTTTTCCACTTTTCGCAGTTCACTTCACTAACGTCATTGCTTTCCCCACACGCTCTTTTATACCCCACAGCATACCTAAAATAAAAATTGAAATTTTCGCCAATTGAACGTTTTGTTACCGACCTCTGCTTCCATTTATCAAGCCAACCTGAGCTTGCCATAAAATGATCATCGCCAAAGCGCTTTGCAAACTACTTTGCCTTCTCCTTTAATATTCCTCCAGATATAGGCATGTTTTGATGTCTAGCTGCTTTGAACCAATCGAGGGTTGCTTTATCGATGTTTTGAA
Source organism: Bactrocera tryoni (assembly GCF_016617805.1). Lineage (NCBI taxonomy): Eukaryota > Metazoa > Arthropoda > Insecta > Diptera > Tephritidae > Bactrocera > Bactrocera tryoni. Next base: position 38,664,270 of record NC_052499.1, on the reverse strand, counting down.
ATACTGGGGTTTTAATCCTTTTACTAAGCAGACGAACCCCAGATTCAAACGACATAATAATTGATTCTTTATTCTTAAAAATCGTTGACACCGTACTGGCTGGGATACCACATTTTTCAGCTGCTTACTTTTTCTTTAAGCCACCTTCTACTTCTTTCAATAGTTTATACTTTTCAAAACACTTTTAGTTGCCATGATAATTATTAAATACAATCTTATTTCCCTGTATCATCAAGTACGACTGACATTTATGCACTGAACTGATACATACGAAAACAAAAATAAGCATTTGATGAACAAAGAGGGAATTCCCCGAATAAAAAGACGGTTCAAAAAAATAAGCAAATAAAAGAAAAATGTAGAGCGAAAGAGAGAAAGTACAATACTGCGAGTTGTAGAATGAGAGAAAAGCACATTACTTCCAGTTATAGAATTCATAATTATGTATTTTCGTTCGAGTTATGGAAGTTCGAGTTACGGAAGGAAATTTATATGTTAATTACTCTCTTAATGCTACTGCCAACCCATTTAGTTCGAGTTAGAGAAAATTCGAGTTAAGGAAGTTCGAGTTATGGAAGTTCGACTGTATATCAAGCATTTTGTGTATCAAGTTCGCTTTGTAAGCTTATGAGGATGAATTAGAAAAAACGTTAATTTAGATTGCACCAAGCATGTTATACTTTTCACAAATACAAAAGATTCCTTACAAGAACTTGATTTGTTCGGCCAATTTATATAGCTGATATATACTATAGTGATCCAATCTGAACAATTTCCTCGAAGATGATAGCGATGCCTTAGATAATAACCCAAACCAAATTTTGTGAACATAGCCCGTTAAGTGCAAAAGTTTTTCATACAAGCACTTGATACCGATCGTTCAGTGTGTACGACAGCTATACACTAAATTGCTCCGATATCCACGGTTCCGACGAATGAGCAGCTCCTTGGAAAAAAGGACGTGTGCAAAAGTTTAGATCGATATCTCAAAATCGGAAGGACTAGTTCGCGTATATACAGGCAGGTAGATGGACAGACAAACAGACATGACTAAATCGACTCAGTGTTTCATTCTGATCATTTAAACATACATTCTCTTTGACGTTTTCTTCTGGATGTTACCAACTTCTTGGTAAACTTTATATACTCTCATCAGTTTGTGAAACGTTAATGTCCTAATTTATGTAATATGATGAAATGTTTGCATGGATTCCAACCAAGAAACCTTGCCATCTGAATAGTCTTCGCGTTTTATCGTTATTGTAATGTATTATAACTAATTTGTTCAACAAAGTATTCTCACTCCATCGAGACCACCCAAATAGCAGGTGCACAAAAATTGACGCTAAGACATTTTCTTTTCTTTAGAAATGGTATGTAACTACAGTAATTTTAGGAAAGTGTTGGATGAGAAAAATTATCATATATTCTTAATAAATATAGTAGGGATGCTGTTGGAAATAACCTTCAGAAAACAGTACCCCGCAATTAGTTTCGCCCTTACATAAGGAGATTCCCACTACCACCGATAAAGCATGGTTCCGCTTCTAGATAGCAGAACCAAAGAACAGCTTAAACTCCGAAGAAGATGAGCGCCAATATAAAAATAAAAATTACCTAACTTCGCGCCTTATCACGGGCAATTAGTTGAATTGACCTATCTTTCGTTTTCTCCACATTTCAAATCATGCGACCTTTTTTAAGATTCCAAACTTTATGAAGGCACTCGTCATGCTGAATTTATAGTCGAAGGGGTTATCGTCGTAACGGCGACTATTTCTGAAGACTTCTGTTTTTATCTAAAAATTTCGTTTTTATTTTGGAACCTAAAAACTTACCGGACCACTATAGATGACTAAAGGTAACAAAATGTGTATATTTATTCACCACAACTTAGGTGTTCAACTTTTCTCAGTTATGAGAAGTCAAAAGATGTGAAAAATGGCATAAATATTTATTACTTTCCTAATATCACTCCAAAACGCAAATGGGCGCCCTAAGGGCAACAAAAAATTATTTGCACTTCATGTTAATAGCAACAATAAATTCTAACGGAACCCAGGTAAGCGAATTTTTGAAAAGCAACTCGGCAAAAGTTCAAGTATTTCATACTTTCCCGCGAACTCCCAAGGATAAGGGCGTTTTATCCACATACATGTGTTTAGGCGTCTACATGTACATATGTGTGCGTATTAACCATATTTCAGTTTATGCATCTGTCGCATAATGTGGCGTAGCGCTGAAAGCGAAAGGAAAACAGTTGACGTTGACAGAATGAGCCCACGTTGCATGCGGCCACACAGTCACTCAATTCCACAGCCGACTTGCCGCAGCACAATTCACTTATGCAGCCACTTTCCCCTCGGCCCTGTCTCGGCAATCAATGTCAGCAGCATCAGCGAACCACCACACCACAGCAATAGCAACAACAACAACGGCTGCAGTGGTGATGGCAATATTTTGCATGAGAAATTTCCGCAATTTGTGCAATGCAAATGAGCAACGGAAGGCAGCAGCGGAAAATCGCAAAAGCAACAATAAATTCAGAGGGAAAGTAAACAGAACAGAGAAATAATAAGTATGCAACTTATGCAAGTATTTTCATGCATACACACAACCACAAATGTCGACTTGGTTCTAAGTCGAGCTAGCTAGCGTAACTGTACGTGAATCTGTGCGTCCTCGTGGTGAGATAGAAAAAAAGGCTGTTTGGAAAACAACCAGAACAAAGTTTCATTATCTTTGCTGCAAACAAACTATTGCTATGAAATGTATTTAATTGCGCAAATGAAACAATAACAAATTTAGCGCATTCCTCTTCTAATTTTGCTATGATTCTGCTGTCTGCGAGAATTATTTGTAAACTAATATAATATTGGTACTCAGCATATGCGGCTGTCAACTACCTCTTAATGCAGCTTTTGTAGTATGCATCAGGTCTTTATCTTGATTTTACTATATTTGTCTGATCTGAGCAATATGTTGGGAGACCAAAGCGATGTCTTCGACAATAAACTGCACCAAATTTAATGAAGATATATCGTCAAGTACAAAACTTTTCCAAGCAAGGACTTGATTTTGATTTGTCAGTTTATATAACAGCTATGTACATATATGCTATAATAGTCCAATCTAAACAATTTCTTCGGAAATTATAGCGATGCTTTAGATAATAATCGGTACCAAATTTCGTGAGATACCTTGTCAAATGAAAAATTGTTTCATACAAACATTTCAGTCCGATAGGTCAGTTAGTATGGCAGCTATAGTTTCCCAAAATCGGCAATTCCTACAAATGAGTAGCTTTTTAGTTAGTAAAGAATAAATGAAACATTTCTGATAGACATCTCAAAACTTGAGGGACTAATTCGCGTATATACGGACAGATGAACGGACGTACAAAGAGATACCGACCCAGTTAGTTTTACTAAAATTAAAGTAAGTGTGATTGTCCACAAAAATAAAGTCGGAGAATTTTTGGATAGAGATAGTTTTCGGGCAGATGGTCTGATGTGAGTGTAGGTCGCCAAGTTATGCTATTCAACCGACTGTTACAGGTAAACATAATTCTGGTGGACGTTTCGTCATTCATTGTGCAGAATGTCAAATCGTCTATGTATATGTTCCGTCAGCTCCGTCGTCTATCTATCATTTGACTGGCAGGAGTGCGCGTTATATCATTTTCCGACCGACACAAGTAAGGAAGGGTTAAGTTCGGGTGCAACCGAACATTTTATACTCTTGCAACTTGCAAGAACCAAAGCGAGGGAAATACTTTACTTTTTACGGATGTCCGAAAATCTTTATATTAAGTATATGGCGCTAAGGGAAGTATAGGTCCGATTCAACCCATTTTTGACATACAGGCCTATCATTATAAGAGAAGGATATCCCTTAATTACATTTATATATATCACACACTCATCGATATTTTCAATCAAAAGTCAACTATAAGTACCAGGGTTTAAGTATTCGGTACCTAGGGGCTTGAACAGTTTTTATTAGATTCAAACAATTTTTGGCACACACTGAAAACATTATTCGTGCACAGTTTTATCTCGTTATATTAATTGCTTCTTGATTTGTGTACTGGAATGTAAAAGAATCAAGTGGAATTTAAAATTGTGCTATGTGGCAAGTAGGTGTGGTTGTTGTCCGATTTCGTCCGTTTTCATAATGTGACATAAGAATGTAAATTCCACGTACTAAATTTTGTCGAAATCCAATGCTTGGGTCCAGAGATGTGGGATTTCACCTCAAAGTGGACGGTGTCACGCCCATCGTCCAATTTTCACACCAGCTCTCATAAATCTCTCTCATACCATCTCGGTCGTTAAACTTCATGTTTTTGACGTAAATAGTTATTGATTTAACGTGCTTTTATTAGTTTTTAACAGTACTGTTATATGAGGAGTGAGCGGGGTTATTCTCTGATTTCATCCATTTTTACACAGTCGTTAGAATTTCTCATAGGATTTGACTCATTAAATATGGTTGTTGTAGCTTAAGTGGTTAAGGAGATGTATACGTTTTAAACTTGTTACAGACCATTTGCCATTTTTCTGCTAGAGACTTTATTCCATCAGTGTAAATCGAAGTTTCGGAATTTCCAGAACGGAAGCGAGCGAATCATTGTTGTGCTAACGAAGTGATACGGCATCGTCTCCGTTAACTTCACAAATTTCATTGGTGGCTTGCGTGACATTCACTGGACTCTGGACAACGACATCTACGGAAAAAGTACGAAAAGACTTTTTCGACTACCCGACTGGTTGCAAGCTTATAAAAAGTTTTCAAACCATTAAATCAAAAGCAATGCATTTGACCTGGCAAACGACTTCCCAAATCAGAAATTCGCCCTTTATTTCCCTTTAATGGAAAATATTTAAAACAAGACGACTTTTGTAACAAAGTAGGACATTATAAGGCCTTCTAATAAATATTGTAAATTTTTGATGCCAGTTACAGCAGTTTCGTAATCTTTTTTGTCTAACTATGTTGTTTTACTGTAAGAGAACTCAAATGAAGATTAAAATTGTTGTTTATTGGTCATATGAGAATGAGAAACATCAATGACGCCTTCTTTATCTGAGTCGAAGTACATTTAAACTATGCATTTACTCTACGTGTAGCACGCAAAAGAGTTGTTAAAGTCAAGTTCCGGAATAGTCTTCAATGCGCGTAACGATTCACGTTTAATGTCATCAATTAACCCAAAACGGTTTCCCCAGAGTGGTCGTTTGAGTTTGCTGAATAGTCAGAAGTCACACGGAGCTAAATCCAGCGAATACACTGGTTGTCACGGTATTCGGCCTAATGATCGTCTGCTTCCGGGTCGTAAGCATAGATCCAATACTCATAGCCAGTAAGTAAACTACCGTACGCTTCATGGTAGTCAGAAAGCATTGTCTCACAGACGTTAACGCGACGCAGTTTTTCGAAATTTTTTTTTTCTTGATTTTGGAACCAATAGTGCTTTCACGTTTCTTAGGTCCAAATGATCTTTCAAAATGATTTTCACTAATCGTTCCGACATTTCAACGATGCCTGTAAGATCTGTGACTGTTAATCATCGATCCTCAAGCACCAATTCTTTTATTTTATTGGCCGTCTTGGACGTGGTCCGTCGTCAACGCGTTCTTGAGCCTCTTTGAATAATTTCACTCATCGTAAACATCGCCTAATGTATCTTATGTACTTCAGAAAGACATTAATGATTATTTGGATCTGACATTTTGGCACAGATATTATGGACAGTCATACCATTTCGACGAATGAATTTTCATTCGAAATTTAAGTTAAAAAGTGCTACTAGTTTTTGCTCACAGCAGTATGTTAGTATAAGAAAATCATTTTTTATTGGTACCTTGATTATTTATGAAAAGAAACACACACGTATCTGGAAAGAACTTGTACAGATTGTAAAAGAAGATACTTGCTGAAAGTAGAACTTATTTGCAACAAAGTTGCAGCATTTAAACGACCAAACTTTGTTTTATATCAACAGATATGTACGTGAGAAAGTTTGGCAAATGTAAGCAACACTTTCGTATCTTTATCTGTACAGACAAATACAAAATATATTTTACGTATATTAGGGTGTCTCTAATTTCCATTTTCATTTTTTTTGCAAGCGTCTCCTGAAGTTTCAGTTTTCGCCCTAAAAACATGGCTCCAAGGTAAACACGCTCTTTGTTATACCCCGAACAAGGATCAGTTTTCCATAATTTTCGTAATATCAAAATAAAACGTCGAAGATCATATACAAAATATACATATATAAATAATCAGCGTGATGAGCTGACTGAATTTTGACATATCCTTTTAATCGTCTGTTCAACTGTATATACTAGCCTCTCAGTCTTTGAGGTATCGAGCTCAAATTTTGTAATCGTCCTTTCCTCACCAAGAAGCTGCTCACTGATATGTCCGAACTGCCGATGTCGCATAACTAAAGTATTTAATTGCCAAAACAAACTGATCGATCAAAATTAACTTCTTACTCTTTCTTTTCTATTTAACAAGGGACATATGCTCTCGAAATTTCAAGGTATAGCGAAAATATCCGAACTTATTGTACAGGTCGGGCTACTGCTAGTCCCCCTTAAAATAACCGATGAAGAGCAAAACACCATACTTTCATAGGTGCAGCCACAACGTTTTTCCTTGTTTTCAATTTAATTACATTGGATGGATAACTTGGAATGTTTTAATGAAAAGAATTAGCCAGATCTTTTTTGTAAAATAGAATATTTTGTCATAAAATACACTATTTCAAAGTTGTAGATTTATCGTTCGAGACAAAAAATTTATTGCAAAAGGTTAAAATATCCTAAATGAAATAAATTTAAAAAGTAAAATGATTGGTCACGATTTGAATTGAAAATAAAGAGCTTGTTTACGTTGGATCCTTGGTTTAGGAGCAAAAACTGAAACATCAGGGGGCGTGTTTGGGAAATAACTGACACCCTAATAAGTATGTAGATACGATGTAATCTACAAGTGTTTCTCCCATTCTTTGTTACTCTTAAGGATTTACGAGGAATGGGAGAAACGGCGTTTTAAAATGTTAAAGCTTCATTCACATATTTTCTCATTTAAAGCCAGAAGCATAATGAAAGTAATATTTCCTAATATTTCACTTTTACTGTAATTTTTTGTAAACCGGGACGTGGTGTTTATGTATATAAGCTGTGGTGGCGCTGCGATCTTATTATGCCAAACCGAATTCGACAACCTAATTTTGTAGAAGGACATGGCTTCGCTTGAAATCTCCAAGTGGTGTCACGTAACGAAAAGAAGAAACGACTGGCGTGAGCGGTGTCTACGCCACTAAAGAGGAAGAAGATGAAAGGCAAAATAAATATGGCTAGATTTATTCCGAGTTACTCTTATCATTAAATACATATGCATATAAATACTGCATAAATCGAGAAATAAAAGAGCCAAACTTCTGTATAAAATACATTTAAACCAACAAAAAGTATTTCGTTAATAAAAAAATAGAGTTTTCCTGAGAAACTGACTGAGGTTTCTATTTGGTCTTGACAAAACACACACTTATAATACAGTCTAATAATCATTTTAAAACTTTCTGATAAACTATGGAAATTGAATCAGCTCGTGGGGAGTAAAATTTACCACCTGGATAGAGCAAAACTAAGATGACGGGTGAACACGCGACGTATAATTGTCCTTGCGCGAAGCAGGGAAACTCTAAGTTGATCGAAATTGTCCTGTATAATATGTGTAGCACCAAACGATGTCATATGAAAAAAGTTTTTATGTATCTGAATGTTGGCCAAGAAGTGCTTAAAATCATTTCCAAACCTAGAAACACATTCAGTATAACGTAATCCAGTATGTTCACCACTGTGTTTTACCGCCTTTGAATGTTTACAAATTATTGAAATTTCCCAATTGTTACCATTGTCGGCACAACGCAGGAGCACTGCGTTTGCGAAATCGCTCACTGTTGTTGTGTTTGATGTGCACGATTTCGTCGTATTCTAAGCATACCTACTTCATTGTCACTTCCTTTATCTTCCACAATGAATTCCAGACCGACTTTAGCCAAGACTTTGAAATTTTCCAAATTTTCTTACTATTTGAACCTTTCTGGATCTACGATAAACATTTCAAACTTAAAATCAGCAATAATGATCTAGCATTTCACAAGTTTTAATGTTTATTTTTTTATTAGCGAAGGTTATGCCAAAAATACCGAACCGGATTTAGTACTTCCCTTGCAATTTTCCTATATTTTCTCACCGTTTAAACATTCCCTGGACTTCCAGGAATATTTCAAGACTAAAACTAGTCAAATCGGTTCAGCCTTTTTCGAATTTAAGCGGGACTAACGAACAGAACAGGTTTGAGTTCTTTCTCTTAATTAATTAGAGAGTTATTTCAAAAGCAACATTGGATTATAGAAGATAGATTTCTAAGAGAAGCACGTGTTTAAAAACAATAAAATAGATAAATGTACCTTCGAGGATACCAAGCAGGTCCTGATAAACATCTTTTCCTTTATCTCCCAAAACATTCAAGATAACTAAGTGATATTATTTGAAGAAGGTCTTAAATATACGGTTCAATATGGGAATATAAGTGAAAACCACTGAGATGGACAACCCTCATTCGAAGAGAAAATATATCCAGAATACTAGAACACAAGCTTCACGACTATCATTGCAAAATTCGCTCATTTCTTGAAAACAATTTTTGCAGTATTTCCTCAATATCTTTTTTTACATCTGGTCATTCCATTGCCTCATGGTCTACACATATTATGCACTTGAACAATTCCATCATTATGAGCGTCCACTTATATGTAAAAAACAGCCCAATGCAAGCGAAAAACAACAACTTTTAGAGAAACCAAAAAGACCTAAAGTTGTGGGTCCCATATGTACGTATAACCAAATATATTTTTAGAACTTTCCACACAATGAGGGCGAGCTTTTTCATATAAAATTCTTGGTGTTTCTCAAGAAGAAGAAACTTTCTCACACAAAATTGCTGTTAAGGAAAAAGCAATAGCAAAAACGTAAATACCCAACTAATGCAACCACAAAGTGCTTACATCTAGACAGTCTTGACCATCATCACCGAGAACCACATCCTTTGCATGAACACCAATACCACCAACTTCAGTAGAGTGTGACGAAAGTGCAAACAATCCGTTACTCAGCTCGTGCGCCAACGGTAAGTGGCTCATACGCAAATGTTGGTTTACGTCAGGACTCAAACACGTATAAGTTTTTAAGGCTTTTCAAACATGTTTATACTTTGGCAACATGTTGCAATAGAGTGTAACAGTTTTGTTCAACGAACATTTGTTTGCATCATCGGACCACCGTGCAAGCGGTAACTTGAGTAAAAATTTAGATATGTTGATGAAATTTGATACAGGAGAACTCACCCTCTCATGGGTTCAATCAGCTAATTTCGCACCTTCCTAACGTTATACTAACCAAACTTGTTATAGACCAATCTTTTCGGTATTTCTTCAGAGAGGGTGAAAATGGATGAAATGAGAGCACCAATACGTTCCCTGCAATAACTCACTAAATAAAGCTTCTGACATGAAGCTCTAAATTCTACAATCATGATAGTTCGGATGGTCTTCTCAGAAGCCAAGAATGGTGGAGCATGGCAATCTCATATCTCAGGTATAATTTACTCGACTAACTTCTTGGCATACATTGCATTGTGAAAGTGGACAAAATCGGATTACAACTGCTTCTACTTATCATCTGTGACAATTTTAACTTCTATATATAAGTAAGAGAATCCAGTACCAGATTTGTGGAACCCAGTGAACCCAGTTTCCATACAAAAATGTACCCTTGTTTAAAAATGGGTGAAATTTGAACAATACTTCTTTTAGCACTAATATGCTTAATACTAGAGCTTCAAACTTTCGCTTGACTTTATTACCAAACCATATTTTTAGTATAGATCCTTGAACTAAACCTCAAATCCCCAAAATACCGATTTTCCATCCTATGGTTTGACCTTGATTAGCGTAGACAACGCTTACGCGAGTTTACAACAGCGTGCTAGTCGTTCTTTTTTTCCAGCTTGACGCCAATTGGAGATTCTAAGCGAAGCTGATCCTTCTCCATCTGGGTTTTCCAACGGGCAGGTCTTCATCTTCCTCTGCTTAACCGAGCGGGTTCTGCGTCGAATACTTTCAGAGCTGTAGTATTTTCGTCCATTCGACGACATGACCTACGTAGCGTAGCCGCTGTCTTTTAATTCGTTTCATACAGCTCATCTTTCCATCTAGTACGATATTCGTCGTGGCAAACGCGCAAAGGACGATAAATAGTCCGCAGAATCTTTCTCTCGAAAACTCGTAACGTCGACTCATCAGATGTTGTCATCGTCCAAGCCTCTGCACCATATAACAGGACGAGAATAATGAGAAACTTGAAGAGTTTTGTTTCTGTTCGTCGAGAGAGGACTTAACTTCTCAATTGCCTACACAGTCCGAAGTAGCACCTGTTGGCAAGAGTTATTCTGCATTGGATTTCGAGGCTGACGTTTTTGTTGGTGTTAATATTGGTTTCAACATAGACGAAATTATCTACGACTTCGAAGTTATGACTGTCAGCAGTGACGTGGGTGCCAAGTCCCGAACTGTTTGTTTCATGACAGGAGACATTTCGCCTCCTTATATACCCTTTATAATAAGTATGGCCTATATGCTTGATTTTTAGCACATTTACATCATTTGACGCAATTTAGTCGATTTTAAAATAAATATATCGGACATGAAGCTAAATTTAGTAATGAAACTAATGGAGTCAATTACTAATAATATTTGTATGTTGGATAACAAATACACTTGCAATTCTTTCACGATTTCGCCGCATAATGATTGTTGAATGCCTGCGCAACATTTGTAATAAGAAAATTGTCCTATTCCAAAAATCATTTTCTCGGCTTTGTTCTTTGCAAATTTCGGGAGTATAAAATGTTTGGTTACGCCCAAACTTAGTCCTTCCTTATTTATCATATTAAATTTTCATATACGAGTAGGAAGGGCCGGCCATGCGTGTAAAGTCCATGCAAATAACCTGTCTCTTCTCCATTCACAGATCGTCGGCGATATTATTGCAAAGCTTATGCAAATATAATAAGGACCACGCATTGTGTACGTATGTGCATATTCCAATTTATACATCAACATATGGATAGCGTTGCAACTAGTGGGCCAGCGCCAACTGTTTACTCTCAGCCCCACGCAGAGCTCTCGTGCAAGTACAGGGCAACACACTTAGGGATGCATGTGTGTATTTACTTTCACCTTTCGATTACCGAAGCAAGGACATAAACTCCTGTTTATTTTCACAAGCCAGCTTACTTTGTCATCATCCTCATGTAAGGAAGTCATTTACTACATTTACCACCAAAGAATTTCTATATTCATGCACATCCGTTCCCACTTTCCATTATTCTTCCTATTACTTTTCACATTCATGCCGGTGTATAGCACAAGTGCATGATAAAGGATCAAAATTCGATTATGTCGGTATAAAGCGAAGCTCTATGCGACAACTAGGGCCGGCCACTTTCACTGATTGTTGTTGCTTTTCTTTTCTGCTCCACCCGGTTGCTCAATATTTTTTTGCTTTTGCGAAACATCAACAAGGTTTTACAAGCTTTTTCTTCTCCTCCGTCAATGAATTGCAAATATCCTTATTAACTGGCTGCCCGTCTGTGGCGAGGGCAAGTGCTTTGTCATTCAAATGAGCGCACATAATTGCATATGTGTACCACACACACACGCTGCCTTAATAATATAACGGTATTGTTTACCTTGGTCTTTATTGGTTAATTTATTTCCGTTTTAACCACTTTTATCAAATTGTTTAAAAAAGCTTTGTGTTCGTGTTTAAACTTTCGCCTCTTCGGAGCCTCTTGTGGCAACTCTTTAAGCGAAACTCATTTCAAGGCCTTTAAGGATGCAAATTATTATCGGCACTAATGAGGCTACCGTGTAAAGCTTATTTGCGATGGCAGTGTATTAACGAACAGATTGCCCATAGAGAGGTTGGCTTAAATGGAAAATTCTGCTCCACGATATTCTTGTTGGTCTTGTGAATCAAACATTTGGGCACTGAGTAGATTTCGATGGGGTTCATTGCTCCAATGAGTACTAAATTTAACTTTATCCAAACTAGTGCTTCCCGCTTTTGGAAATAATTAAATATTTATTGTGATTGAACTCTCTATAGAAAAAAAAACAAGTTCAAAGAAATAATGCTAACCTAGATACTCTAAGATTTACGAATAAAATATATCCATTATTTTGTTCTTTGAGGAAAAATATGCGACACGTATTTTTTTATTTGGGACAATATATTCAAAATTTTGGTGGGATGAATTCTCAAAATTTCAACCGTCGAAAAAAACACCTTTAAATAACTGCGTACACGTAGAAGAGTATTTCATTATAAAAACATGTAAGAAAGGGCTAAGTTCGGGTGCAACCGAACATTTAATATTCTTGCACCTTGCAAGCATCAAAAACGTCAACCAGAAGTTCGGAATTCAAGCAATTTTATTTATACTATAACTCACACACTGACCGACAAATTCGGCATAAGATTTGTTAAGATAACGAAAATCATTATAAGTATTTAGTTTTTAGGGGTTGGAGGAGTATCGAACTGATTTTATATATTATCTTTTATCATGTCACATACTAAAAATTGTGTTTCATTGAGGAACCTTACATACAATCACCAATCACATAGAATAAAGTCGACCGGATGTTTGAGAATCTTTATATTAGTTATATGGAGGCTCAGGGAAGTATTCACCCGATTTAACCAATTCATGATATACATGGAAACTATTGTCCTCTGAATTCCAATTGTATATCCCATACACTGACCAATATTTTCGATGAGAAGTCAACATTTCCAGTATTTGGGAGCATGAACAGTTTTATTTGTTTCTAGTAGTTTAGTAGTTTTTGACCGTACCGTTGTATAGAGAATGAGAAGGGTTTTCATCCGATTTCCTCTATTTTCACCCTGCCGGTAAGAGTTCCTGTCGCGCACTCAAAAATTACTATTCTTCGTTTTGAAACAACCATACAGTTGACTACTGTTTACTTCCTAGCGGATACGTATAACAATAAATTTGTCATTTATCACGATGTATTTTTTTAACGTTTTTCTTGACGAATCGACACAAGCCTTTTTTTGGAGTGATTGACAAATTGTGTGTCCAACGGGAAAAAATTGTTTACAGTCAAATGTCCAAGCAATATTAAATGTATGCTGATCCCACTAATGTTTATAGTTGCACCTATCTTACGATAGGTTACATCACGATCTGACTTTCACGAAATCCGTTTTGGACTAATGTACGACCTCGATTGAATTCACACCAGCATCGAAGAACACTGGAACTTGAAGAAGGTTCATTAATTGAGTTAATTTCATCGATGCACTGTTGCCAAGTTAATCCAACTCGAAAGTTCTAAAAAAATAATCGCTCAAAAAATACCGGTTTAATTTCATTTCGGCCGACTAGTTACTTTTATTATGAAAAATTTTCATATTTTGTCCAAGTAAATAAAATGTGTCCAAAAGTTTTCCTCAGAGTGGAAAACATATTAGGTTGGAAAACATATCAATTGTTAACAGTTTTATGTTTGGTTGCCGCATGATTTGACGTAAGATAACCTTCTGGACCGAATCAACGCCTACGATATGCTGCTGGAACGGAACGAACTCGACCCATTTTTGAAGCGGATGATGACTGGCGCCTAAAAATGGTACACATACGACAATATCAAGCGAAAACGGTCATGGTCGAAGGCCGAAGAATCGTCTCAAACAGTGGCCAAGCCGGGATTGACGCCCAGGAAGGTTTTGCTGTGTGTTTGGTGGTATTGGAAGGGAATCATCCACTATGAGCTGCACCCATATGGCCAGACACTTAATTCAACCATCTACTACTAACAACTGGACCGCATGAAGCAGGCGATCGACCAGAAGCGTTCAGAATTGGCAAACAGGAAGGGTGTAGTGTTCCACCACGACAACGCCAGACCACACACTTCGTTGATGAGAGGCTTGTGAAAAGTGGCTGTCTGAGTTCTTCGCAAATAAGGAGGGGGGCTTCTACGAGGGGGGTATTATGAAGTTGCCGTCTAGATGGAAACAGATTATCGAACGAAACGGCGCATATTTGCACTAAATCCGATCACTGTAACACTTTTCATAAAGCATTGAACAAAAAGCAAAAACGCGGAAGGGAAAGGGATATTTATCAACTTTATATTTTGCAGGAAAAAAATGTTGAGCGTAAATTTTGAATGGAGTGACCCATATATATATAAAAATGATCAGCTTGGTGCGCTGAATCTAACAGCCATGTCTATATATACATAAATACCTCAGCTTTTGAAATCTAGTTCTGAAATTTTACACATGTCCTTTTCTGTCTAAGAAACTACTAATTTGTCAGAGCAGCCGATATCGTATTACTATAGTTTATAGCTGTCATACACAATGAACAATCGAAATCAAGATTTGAATGCGAATCTTCTTGAAATTCGGCGAGGACTATTGTTAAAGGCAATTGTGCATTCTACATTGAAATTGTTCAGATCGGATCACTACAGTTCATAACTGGCATAAAAACTGTCCGACCAAAATCAAGTTCTGGTATGAAAACTGTTTTTGTTATTATTAACATGTTATTTACCTGTACAGTTTCGGTGCAGCCGAAATTAAGCTGTTTTTAAGTGGGAAGGCAATGTATGTGTGATATGTAGGTGTTGTTTTGTGCCGTTAATTACAAAAGGAACACCAAATTTCTTTAAAATGTTAAGAGAAATGCCGTTAAGAACTATTCTGACAAATATTTACTCTACTAAATGAGCACGAAGAAGAGGTTTGTTCTTAAAAAACAAAAAACACTTTCTATTTAATTAGTAAAGATAAGTATAAAACTATATATGTACATACATTCATATTAATTAACTTAATTTGATCCCCTCTCTCGAACTTAAAAAGAATAATAAAATATCCACTCTTTGGTTTCGCAGGTTATTGGATTTTCGGCGCGCAATTTTGTGATACTTGGGTCGCTTTCGATGTGATGTGCTCAACGGCGTCCATTTTGAATTTATGCGCCATCTCAATGGACCGTTATATACACATAAAGGATCCACTCAGGTAAGTGGCCGGCGGTGGCATCGGTGTGAGAGGGTGTGTGTGTAGATTTGCAGGGGTGCAGGATGTATATAATTTATACATGACCGATGTATGTCATCAAAAAGACCTTTACCAGCTTAAGTAAGTCCAACAACATAAAACAACAACACAGTGCCGAAGGTGTTAAAAATTACAAAAATGGATTTCCAGTTGAAAGTGCCGCCAACTAAGCTAGCTAGCCCATAAGGGCAACACTGCTAGTGTATAGCTGAAGTTGCACCTGTTGTTGTTTGTATGTATGTATGAGTATATGTGTATGTCAATGTATTATTGGATCAAGTGGAAATATGGTACAGAGAACCTTCGAAGGCAGGCGCTGTGACACAAATAAAAGCAAGCACATACTAATACAGTAGTCCGGAAGCACACATACACGTATACATACACATACACATATAGCACTTTAATACAGCGGAAAATTGATTGAATAATTGACAGTAGAGCCCACACCATTAAACCTCCAGCACACTTCCTAGGCACATAGAATGTGGTATGTGTACAATAACAACAACAGCAGCATGCAACATGATGACGCGAATGGTGACACTGAACTGATGCTGAAAATAGTGGTGATGAAGAGAGTGCGGGACAGAGCACCAGCGGGCATTCATGTATGACAATCCTATCCTATTTTTGGCTTTCGGTTATTGATTTTTCAAATGTGCCGGTGTGTAGGGCGGGACGCGGGCAGGTTGTTGCAGCAAAGCAATCTAGTCAAACTATAAATAAACAAGCGTGGCTATGTTCGTAAACAACAATATGCCTCAAAGACTCATGTGTTGTATGCACGGTTGTATAGTCGAAGGTGCAGCTGGCTGCAATTGGTAAAGGTTCAACCACTTCACATTGTCTCTCCTATAGCTATGGCGCACCTTCGACACTCTGAGCGATTCTTCTATGCATAAAATGACTGAAATGCTTTACCATACAAATACAGCAAGAGATTGTAAGAAAGTTTGTATGAGTTAGGATTCGGATGGCAATCAATGATTGTACATGTTGCCTGACAATATTAAAAATCCAGATTTAAGCCTCACTAATTTTATGGATTATGAGTATATCTAATAATGTGACGACCTATATAAGAGAGAGTTGAGAGGGTTGCAATCGTGACTTTTATCAGTAGGGTCCTAAGTTTAAGTCGTAAGTCTAACTCTTAAGTTAGGGTTAATTGTATACCACTTTTACAACCAGTTTCACTCACGGTACGGCAACAGCTGAGAATAATAATTCATTAAGGAATATTGAGTATCTGAAATAATAAGTTAAGTTCAAGTTATACTAAGCGGAAATAAACTAACCGGAAAGTATGAAAAGTGTCGATCTGGAGGAAAAATATTTACACATATGACATATGGGAGATAGGTGGACAATGCCATAGCAGTCTGTTCTCCGTTTTTTTGGGAATAAACCACACTTAAGTGACAAAGTCTTACCAAACTTTCGAAGATAACACGTAGATTTACAGTAATATTATCTATTTTTGATATCAAACTAGACTGGAAAAAACCTAAACTTAAATCTCACTTGAAAATCTTTACTAAGCAACTTAATTTTTAATAAGGAACAGACATACTTCGCAACAACGTGCGCAATTCGTGTAAATTCATTACCAAAATAATGATTCGATATAATCGCTCAGCAGAGTAGGTAATTCGAGCCATAACGAATAGTGAGCATCCTCAGAATGCCGTACGAAGTTGTAATTGCTGCCGTAGAACCAGTGGCGTAGCTACAACTTCGGGCGCCCGGGGCCAAGGATGTTCTGCCGCCCCCCTTTATCTACCTACCTACAAGTTTCATTAGGTGGTTCGAACAAAAGTGAATTTTTACAAAATATCTTCGATATTAAATATATAAAATTTAGGAACTAGAAGCCACGCAAATTCTGAAGTTCCAAAATTCTCACAATACGGTTTTTGAGGAAATTGTTAGTAAATTTACAAGACATCTTAATAAAAGCCATAGAAAAAACCCATTTTCGCCCTATATCTTGTACACTTTTGACACAATTTGCAGGAATTTCTGCCCGAATTGGAGTTTTTAAATACTATTTCTGAAAATTTGGAGAAATAAAAGTATTTGTTGAAGTATTATATTAAAAAACAGCGAATATCGTTTTGCCGCCCCCAAGACGTTGCGCCCGGGGCGACGGTCCCCTTCGCCCCTCCCTAGCTACGCCAATGCGTAGAACTGTGTTTCGATTAAAACCCAAATAAGTCCATCTGCATCGCGCGCAATAATTGGAACTATATCCTGTCTTGTAATGGGAGGTGTTGCAAAAGGATCTTGGTTTGTGGACTTATAAAATTCAACTCATACAAGAATTGAAGGCAAATAACCAACACCGTCGCGTGTTTGGTAAATGGACCCAAAATGAGGCGGTCACGATACTGATTTTCTCAAAAAACAGTTTGAATGAATTCCATAATTGAATATTAAATGATTAAATATTATACTGTCTGCATTCAGCTAAGATATAATAGTATTATTAATTTGTATATGTAATTTCGCCAGTGTTTTTTTTACGATGTTATACTTTTGCGAAATATTTTAAGCCGTTAGTGTTCACCAGCCAACTCATTAGTTGCAAACAAATACTCAATCGATTAGCTTTACTGCACTCACGTGCTAAAATACCTAATCACTTATACATTAGGTGTTTGAGCACAAAATTAATCCCACTCTATCATCTGATATGAGCCGCATTTATAAAAACTAAGTGTCTGCGATTTGCAGCCGCTGCACGCTAGCCAAAACAAACGATTTTCGGCTAAATTATGGCGATTGTATTGTGTTTAGTGTTCATACAAATAATCTCTACACACACGCCAACAAGAAAGTACATTACTAGTTGGGAAATATAAGCAGAGCCTTGCACAATCTCCTCTGAGAATCAAGCAAATATGTTGGTAGAAGTGTTTAACTGTTCTGTAGTATCCACAGATTTTTTTGTGTTAAGCCCAAAATCGAAAACTAAGCGCTGCCGTCGCTTTTAACTCGAACAGCTAAGAAAGTGCTAAGCGACTGTATTTTGACCCATCGACAGAGATACACACAACATGTATGACCTATGTAACTAACTTGAACCATTCTCATAAGCCAACGTAAAATTAGATGTTGTTGCAATTATACTTTGTGTCTACAAAATTCACCTTGATACTTATCTTGGACCTCTGAAAGTTTGCAACATGACTACCGTCCCCCACTACATTGTACAATCACACTTGTAAACACATTTTGCAAAGTCAGACAAAACATTGAGTACATGTTAACCCAGCATACGGTTAAGTTAGGTTAGTCTGGTATGTTCGTGAGGGACGCTTAGACCAGGTTTAGTTCTAAGCGATGCCAGATGGAATGCTGTGACCAAGATCATGATAATTAGTCATATTTCGGGATGTTAGCGCTTAACGCGAATTTTAATTTCTGCTGCCTCACTATCGATCCTTCACTATAAGGCACTGATGTCGTGAGGCCGCCTTATGTTTGAAGCATGGCATTGCTAATGCGCGACAGGTACACAAGGGATGCTTCATAGTTTCACTTGCCTTTTCTATCAGGAGTGAACAGGAACTTTGTCTATTATTGATCTACCGCTTTGCACATGACTTATGCAGTTTTGTATCTCTGTAGATCATGTAGAATGCTTTAACCTTGCTTATCATTCTCTTGTCCAGATTGTCGTAACCATAATACATTGGTTTAGGAATGTCGGCCACATTATTGGATGATATGCGATCTACTCATTCGATCCCTTTGCCACCTGCCACCTGAAGTCATTTGTTCCTGGCAACACTCTACATTGCTGCCCTGCTTCCCATCATAAAATTAAAATTATAACATTTTTATTTAAGCTCTAGAAGATTTCATCATTTTTCTGAGAGATTTTCAACAAATATTTCCTGAATTTTTAAACAATAATATATTAAAAGCCATAATAACATGTTGATGGTTACATCTGTGCTAAATCCCAAATCTCTTAGTATACGATTATCTTTCTGAAGTACATAGAGTGTATTCGATTCAATTTCAATTTTTAAGATTACTGAAATTCTTCAACAAAGAAGTTCCATTATATTTTGTGTGCCGAATTAAATTTCTGGTATCGAAACGTTCAGAATGTTGGCCAAGGTCCTCGGTAAGAATTGTTTGTGGCGAGAAAGTGTATTTGATTGATACAAATTAATCAAAGAGGGTCGAGAAAGAGTTGACGTCGAACCACGTCCAGGACGGGTAATAAAATAAAGGAATTGGTGCTTGAGAAATGACGATTAACAGTCACAGATCTTACCAGCATTGTTGGAGTTACAGAAAAACCAGTGAAAACCATTTGAAAGATCTTTTGGGCCTTAGAAAAGTGAAATATTGGCCGATATATGCGATACTAAGTCAACCGAAATTTCGAAAATCTTTATATTAGGCATATGGAGGCTAACGGAAGTATTGATCCAGATTTCAATTAATTCAGTTATTCCTACCGTGTATTTGTTTGATTTGGATCTCATCTAGTTCTACCATGGAAATCAGTATTCGTTAAATGTTGAAAACGCCTAACCTGTGTCCAATTTTATAGTCGTTGTGTAAAGCTGTCATATTTATGTTCTCCGACTTTCTTCTTAAGTCTTATATGATAATAGCATTTAACAAAAGAAATAGTGTAGTCACAGCTACTTCTCAGAGATATGAAATGTTTTTAGTGTTCCAGCTTCAATCATTAGATTTGACATTCAAATCTAGATACTCAAGCCATCTGATGAACGGGCCGATTGTGACCATATTTTAATATAATTTATTCTAACTTTGCTAAAATTACAGATTCATGTATTCGATCCTGCGGCCCGCATTGTTGGGTGATTGTGGTTTTCGAACAATTTTCACAATCGCCATTAGCAGTCTGCACGTGCAACCATCAAAGTTAGGCAAAATAAGCTAAACCGCGCCTACATTTCCCTTAACAACAGTTAGCCGTCTAACATTAACATACACTTCGATAGACATACATACACACGATACTTATATTATATCTGAGTTGTAACTGTGTACACATACAAACTCACCAACAAACATTTATTGTTTCAATTTTCTTTCAATTTCCTTTCGCCTTTTCCTTTGGTAGTATTTTTCCGACTTACCGCACGCACAGTTTAATCCGACTTACAGCGGATTTGTTGCGTATAAATACGAGTTCATATGTATTTATGTATGTGGGGAGAGGTAAATCTGCATGAGCTCGCTGATTCTAGCACACACTTCAAGTGTTGATGTTTGCGCGCAAGTATTATTCTTTCCTCTTATGTTTGGTCTCTTAGTGCCGCGCCGAACTTTGAAGAATATTGCAAATCTCGCTCAATAATCAGGCTGTGTGTATGTTATGTGCTGCGTTTGATGCTGCGCCGGTATCTGGGTAGCTCAGTTGATTCTGGTTCCAATTTGATTGTTTACTTGCCTGGCTTTTGTTTGCTTCATTTCTTGGCTCTTGTACCGGGTAATGATTCAGAGTCTGCGAGACAATCAGCGGTCAGCCGAGCGAACCGTTTACATGATTGTTTTAGACACAAGAAGAGATGAAACACTCTAACCCACTCGAGAAAGTCTATAAAAACTACGCCTAGTTGTATATAATATGAGCATAGAAGTATTCATTTAAGAACTCTTAGCAAATTCAATTATAAACGAAAAAGTTCCTGAAATAATTTGACGCGTTTCTTAAGCTTGAATAATTTGAGAACGCCAAGTAAACACGGTAGTATTTACATCCTGAAATTGATAAAAACTATAATCACTTTAATTGTTTCAAATACCAGAAGGTTCAACAGATAATGATAAATTATTAAATTTTATTAATTTAATTAGTAATAAGGGTGCATACACCATTTAATAAAATATGAACCTAACTGACTGACAGAAAAAAAGCATTTTCACATATTTAAATACAAATCTTTATGCATGTTTAATTAAATTTTCCATATTAGTACTTGCTATAGCCCTTTCTGTGGCGGCCTTCAATGCCTTCCCTGAATTTATCAGTTTTGAACATAAAAAAGTTGCGAGAAGTCAAAAGTGATATTCCTTATTGATCGTTTGACCCGGAACAAATTTCTGGTAAGTGATGCGTTTTTTGAATATCGGCTCCACAGCTACCTTGTTAAGTATCTCTTTTACGAGCTGCACTCGACGTCGTTCTTACATATTTGCTTCAAATGTTTTGGTACGAGTCTAGTATTGAACCCTTCATACCGAAAACAATAAGCAAATTGTGTTGACTCGATTCATACACACACCACGTCTTTCGGGCACTGTTCCTTCAATTCTCTCAATATTATCGTCATTAACTCAGGTAGATGGACGACTCACATTGGGGCAAGTTTTCGTAGACTTGACGATCTTCACTGAACGCTTTATGCTACAGAAGGCATTTTTGCATTTTTTTTTAACGATTATGCAGCCAAGATTTCATTAAAAACACAAAATTAAAAAAAAACGAATTTGGTTCAACTTTTCACCTTAAGACAGACGGTGTCACGCCAATTTTCATAGCGCAGTCTTTGAAGTCCTTGCATGGAATATAGAATAAGAAACTTAATATTTCTGATATATTTAAGCAGTTTTCAACATAATCGTTTTGTATGAAGTGATCGTATTTATCATCTCAGTTCAACCATTTTGACTCTTTATAAAAAGATGACTGTGTGTAAATTTTCCAATCACTACTATGATACCCAGTACCAAATTACAGTTTTTTGACATAATATGGAATTTCTAAGTTGTCTATTAACTAAGAGCTTTTTATAAACGTGGCTATAGTCCGATTATGCCCATCTGCAATAAAAACCTCTAGAGGGTGTGAAAGAACGCGTCTTAATTTTTACTTAAGGATTCGTTTGCACACATTTTCGCCCAAGTAAACTGTTAAAGGCTTCTCTAGAGCTTAGCATCCTGAGCGCGCAGAGCTATTTGTGGGCCACTACGGCGATTCCTTATACTTTTGACGCTTACTTTCCCCAAATTTTGGATCCCACACTCCTTTTTTATTGTCTCGCAGATTTCTTCAGGTGTAATTTCGTCTAGGTCCTTACACACTATTACAACATTATGGGTTTTTGGCTGTATCACCGCCATTTCACCCATCGCTCCCTCTAAGATGCTTTGGAACAATTGGATCCCTGCCTGATTTCTTGCTCAATCAATAGGTCCTCTTTCATCGTTATTGTATGTAGGTCACCTTTGAACTCAACTCAAGACCGTTGTCGCTTTTCATCTTTTGGAGAATTTCAGTATATGACGCACCCTATTTTTTGTTATTATAACGGCGGCCGGTTTCGTTTTTATTTTCTTCTGAATAGGTTTCCTCTTTTTCACAACGTGTAACCATTTTTGTCTTCCCATTCGTAGGTGTTTTCTATATTACTTTTATGGCCTCACTGGTGATTTGTTGCACCTTCTCAATAGCTTTTTTTGGATTTTTCATGGGGGTAGGTATCCCGATGCTTCTGGCAGCTGTTATGGAGTATTCATCTCTTTATATATATGAGATACCTGTGTTTCTTTCCCAACCATAATTTCTTTCTCCGGTTTCTCGGATTTAGTATGCAGGCTCATTGTACTACTCGGTAAATCGCGCAGAGCTTACTTTACATGCCTTTGACCAGCCATCACATTTTCCAACTCTTTAACTTAAAATAATAGAAGGTTTCATTATTTGTGATTTATGTTCACCATTGTTTGTCTGGTCAGCTGTTTCACCATTAAATGTTGATCCAGCAGCGGTAGATTCCTCATTTCTACCGCTAAGAGGCGTTCTCAAAATTTGAGAACTCCTCCGAAAAAGATTCACTGGTGTACGCCTCATACTATTCTCAGATCCATACCTCAGTGAGAAAATAGTTTGAGTACACCTGTCAATGAGTAGGTTCAATCGGTGCCGCTAAAGCCCTACTTATACCATTATTTATTATTATGAAATGGCAACGCCTAAACCAAAAGCAAAACGAAAAGGAGAAAAACAGAGAACAGCTGATTAATCAAAACAAAACAGCAGATTAAAAATAAGAGAACGTTTGATTCGCTGTTAGTAGGGGAAATGGTAAAATTATGACTAAAATTTGAAAATTTGCCACGAAAAGGCAAACAAATTGTACTTAGCTATTTCTTTAGGTTCAGTATCCACTTGAATCGTCCGGATTTCCGACAAGTCCCAAGACAAAATCTATTGTGTTGTCACTGTGAAAAACTAGGATTATTCTGCGAATAATCAAAGAGCGCAAAAAACACTTCACTCAAACACTATCTATGCATTTGTTCTATATATTTATATTTAAGTAGCTGATATCAGGGCATGAAATGAAAATTGATTGGTCGAATCTGTTTATATGGTTGATTCTCGAATAAGTCGAATTTGTTGTTCTTAAGGGGGTATTCTGGTCTAGAAGCATGAATTTTCGGTAATTTTTAAAGTGTCGTAAAAAAAAATTCAATTAATATTGTTAATACACATTTTTTTATTAGTTATTTGTTATTTTTAGAAGAGTACAGAAAAAAATTAAAAACTCAAAAAAGTAAAAAATTTCAAAAATTATAAGCTGATGAAGTGGGGGGTCTCTAAAAGTTTCCACGTGACCATACCCATGATTTCAACCCTCCTTGTTATCTGAAACCAAAAAAAATAATATTATTAATCTAGAATAATGTCGCAATGGCCGGAAGTACGGAAAAGTGGGAAAAATTTTTTTTCACAAAATGGCGACTGCCTTAAAAAAAAAAGTTTTTTGGATCACTTTTTCTGACTATTTCGAATTTTTTAAAAATAATAAAAATAAAAATTTGGGGATGGGGCTTGTTCCAGCCATAGACAAGCCTATAAAGAAGACTCTATAAAAATTTCAAGTAAATCGGTCAAGAAGTTCAAGTCAGTTTTGAGAAAAGCGCTTTTAAAATTTCGCGTAAAGTCTTTTGTTCGATTAGTTCCTGCCGAACCAGTTTGGATGCCGGGTCAGAAAAGTGCCTATAACTCCGAAAATAATTTGAATTTTGAAAAATCCTCTTGTACACATATTCTTCAATAGTTAAGCTTTGAAAATATAAAAAAAAATTTCAATTTTTTTAAATTTATAGAGCAGAATACCCCCTTAATAACTTTTTTTATTATTTTGCATTAAGCAAAGATGCATAAAACTTTGAAAAGAAGTTTATCTAATTTAAAACTTGCCGCTTTACAAAAAACGTATGGTCTTTAAAAAGTTATTCGCAGCTAAAGTTATATAACAAATGTACTGAGCTTTCATACAAATGCAAGACTGCAGATATAGTCTATGTTGCTCATAAGACATGGTGTACTCGAACTGCGTAGCAGGAAATTTTGTCTTGGAATATAACTTTATTAAAGTTATAGATTTATATACTTTGGAGATAACAAATGTATTGCGAAATATAAAAACATCACGTACAGAAAATTTGGAAACGGAAAAATGATTTAGGCATAAAGCGTTTGTTTACGTTAAATCCTTAAATTTTAAGACAAAACTGGGCACCCTAATATGTATGTACATTTATTACGAGAAATATTATTATAATATATCAGTGGCGCATATGAAAACATACATACATGCATAGATAATCAGTAGAAAATAAAATAACCGATAGCTATTTACATGCATAATCGCTAGATAGCTAGTTATGCTTGTATTATAACGGTAAGCACATAAAACCACGCCTACTTGTGTACACTTATCCATTTGTAGCCATGCTTTGCACTAGCAATGCGCACGATTCATACATATGTTTGGTCAAAATTTATGCTAACGAAATGCTGTCGGCTATTTGTTTGCCAAACGAACCAAATTCTATGCAAATCCCAACTCGTTCAATATTTTATAAATTCCGTTAGACATTGCTGGCGTTTCAGCGTTGTTTGGCCAATAAAAACAGTTTCGTTTCGAATGCGCATATGTTGGCATTCGCAAATTACGCCAGCAACAACAAAATTCGTCAAATACGAACAGACTCAAATAGTACAGTTATTTAAGTAATTCTGTATCAACTGACAACGCATTCCAATGAACATATATAATAAATAATCAAACTATAATTGCCAACATTGCTGAACTGAATTATTATTTGTTTGCCTTAACCTAAATACCGTTATTTCTTCATCAAAATTTTGATTTGTTTACAAAATGTACGTACAAATGTTACAATATTTTTGATTGCAGCAATTAATTCGGAAAAATGTATGTTCAGTAGAGTGATTCAAAAAAAAAAAAACATTTTTTTTTTCATTGAGTTATAAAATTCATAAGAAGTAAAAAATTTTCCCAAAAATAATCAAACTTTAACTGTTAATATCTTTTAAACGTTTGGGTTTACGAAAAAATCATAATAGACCTTTTTTGTAGAGCATCCAATTTCCTACAAAATCTAAGGAACAATATATTTTTTAAGTAATTGGAAGCGAGATATAAATTTTTCCATCTGATAATAAGAAAAAATAGAAAACTGCATGTAGGAGGACCTTCCCGTTACAATTAAAAACTCATGTTTGGAGAGGCTTTCTTAGAGGTATCTAGGAACCTATTTTTCTGAGTACGAAACGAAAAAAAAAAAATTTTTTTTGAATCACTTTAATGTTCAGTACTAGCTTCATTTAGTTATTTTTGATTTGCCTATCACCATATTATAACCGAAGTTTGTGTCAATATTTTTCAATTTCTCCAAAAATATTTTTGCTTTAATAATTAATTTAATTAATTATTAATTTTTTATAAAGTCGTCCATAATTTTTTAAATATTTTCCTGTCAAATAGATTAATTTTTACTTAAAGCCGATTAAATTATCTAACTAAGATGTAATGTAAATATTAAATAATTTTAACTATTAACTATTGAAAAGGGGAAAAGTTGTTTTGACCAAACGAAAGTTTCTTACTAAATCTGTTCTTTACTAATGAAAAGCACTGAAATTCTCTTTAAGACACTGTTTCTCATACCTCCTTCCTTCTAAAGCTTTGGATTAAGTATTGTTTAAGAACTTTAATATTTTTCAAATCCATAGTAATCTTAGTGTACAAATATGTTGTTGCTGTTGCAATGGTAGCATGCGCAAGTAATTTTAAAAATTTTACCATTTAACTCGCCAAGATTTTTAATTTCAAAATTTTAAAAAATATAAAAATGTATTTATTCAAAGATCGGATATGCCTGGTAGATATTATCACCAGAACCGTCATATGTAGACCTCAACCCAGTATGCATATTAATTGGTACCATATAATACAAATAACTTCATACCCCTGTAATTGGTCTGTTGAACGTAATGAATTGTAAGTGCAAATTATTTTCGTTTTATACATTTCTTCATCACCACATAGTCGAGCATGCTTAAGTGCAGAGTCGAAGTAAAGTATCAACAACAATCGTTCAAAGTATCAATAACTTTCTTTACTCGCGACAACGAATCATAAAATAGTTGAAAAACTCAACTGACATCTCAAATTTTTGATGACATGAGTCAGCTCAGCTCAGTGTCGCCACGGAAGGCTATTTCCTTTACATGCTTTCTTATTGAACTGTGACACCATAAAATATTCGAAAAGATAATTAACCTCTTTTTAGTGGTGTTGAAACTGGATCACCTAAACCATCCTGACGATGGTCTTACCTGTGGTTCTGTGGAATCAACTAACGGTTGTTTTGGTGTCTTGTAAGTTTTCGTCGTCGTTTTAAATAAATGATTTGAACGCATTAGCTGCCAGTTTACTTGCGGAAATTTGTGTTTGCAAAGTAACTGTTCGAGAAATACATCACTAAGTGTGCAAAAACACCTTTCTCCATTGCATTAATTCTTCAATGAGAAGAAATACTTCCTCAGGGTGTATGTGGTCTACAGAGAAGCAAAATATAATATTGCAATTACGGGGACCAGACCTGACGGGACTAGACGGACAAATTATAAGGATAGTTTATTTATTTTTAAAAAGTTACGTATGAAAACGTATATTTATAACAGCAAATGTTGTTTTAGCAAGATAGTTCGAAAATCTTACATTCAAAGACTTCACATAAGCTTCATATAGGGTCACAACTTCGGTTTTTCTCCAATAAAGCGTGCCAGTGTTCCGGCTAGCTCTACCTTAAAACCTATTACGAAATGCTGACGCTTGTTAGGTACATACAAGTAGTAATATTTATGCTCTTCCATCATGTTGCTATAGAGTAAAATAGTTTTATTCACCCAACGGTTGTTTATGTCACTTAAACCTAATCGATATAGGTAAGGAGTTATGTATTTATAAATGTTCTGTATTGAATCAGCAAACGGTTGTTTTGGTGTCTTGTAAGTTTTCGTCGTCGTTTAAATAAATGATTTGAACGCGATTAGCTGCCAGTTTGCTTGCGGAAATTTGTGTTTGCAAAGTAACTGTTCGAGAAATACATCACTAAGTGTGCAAAAACACCTTTCTCCATTGCATTAATTCTTCAATGAGAAGAAATACTTCCTCAGGGTGTATGTGGTCTACAGAGAAGCAAAATATAATATTGCAATTACGGGGACCAGACCTGTTCTCGTAGAAACAAACTAGACGGACAAATTATAAGGATAGTTTACTTATTTTTAAAAAGTTACCTATGAAAACGTATATTTATAACAAAAAATGTTGTTTTAGCAAGATAATTCGAAAATCTTACGTTCAAAGACATCACATAAGCTTTCATATAAGGTCACAACTTCGGTTGTTCTCCAATAAAGCGTGCCAGTGTTCCGGCTAGCTCTACCTTAAAACCTAAGTATTACGAAATGCTAACGCTTGTTAGGTACACACAAGTAGTAATATTTATACTCTTCCATCATGTTGCTATAGAGTAAAATAGTTTTATTCACCCAACGGCTGTTTGTGTCACTTAAACCTAATCGATATAGGTAAGGAGTTATGTATTTATAAATGATCTGGATACACAGACGAGTTGTATTGGGACAGACTGTCGGTCTTTCCGTCCGTGTAAGCTGTAACTTGAGTAAAAATTAAGATTTCGTAATGAAACTTGGTAAAAGCTTTTGGAATAAAATAGATAGAAACATCTATACTCAGTTAATGTTTGTTTCAAGAATGATTTATTAAAAATCTGATATCAACTCGAATGTAGTAATACAGTTAATAAACATATACCCTGAATGCAAGCTCATGTAAAGGAAGTTGTCTAAGAGTTATTCGAACTTCTCATTCAATGGGTGGATACTTATGTATTTTACTGAGCACGGCATGCCATATCTATTTCGCTGAAAGGGCAATACTCTGACGTAACTATACTAATTTAAACCAGTTTTCGAGTAATACCACAAGTGCTCCAACTCTGTCAGTTGGCGCTGATCGGTCGTTTGCAGCCAGAGATAGTATCTCTCTATCCTTTATTATTTTCGAAATTGCTCTTTAAAAACGCATTTGACTTTTGAAAGAAAACTTACATCTTCCGCAGACATTTTTGTTGCTAGTACAGTGGTCGTCTGACCTAGACCTTAGTAGAACTCTTGGCCGGACCTCGATTATAATTCATTTTTAAACGCATATATATCATACCTTATTTTTTTGTCTTATATCAGAAGCACATATTTGGATATTGTATCTGCTCTAACAAATACTACAAAACTCATTTGAACATCGCGTTTAGAAACCAAGAAGGAATTAAATTTTCCTAGAAAATATAAAATGCCATTAAAGTGCACCTACACTCCTTAAAGTATACTTTTAAAATGTTGAAAGGAGTTTTTTAAGAAATGTTTCACCCAGAAAGCGTGATAATACAGTTTTACCCTAAAAAGATGTGAGATAAAATGTCTATTAGCTTAAATGTGTCCCTTTTTCTGAGCAGGTGATCATGTTTTTTGCGCCAGGACAATTTTCTTTTGCAACCTTTCCAATTAATACACACCTTATTTCGTATTACAGAACTTCACGCGATTCTACCCTACTCTGTCACACAGCGCATTTGATTTATTTGCATGGCAATTCTCTTTCACACTCACTTTCCCCATCGCTCTTGCTAGAACCTTCTCACTTAGTCGGCGCTTAAGCGTCCCGTCGGCATTTTCTAAAATTACAAACACGCTGAAGGTAAAAGCGTACTGAAGAAACTGTAGACTGATAAATGCCAGCACCACTCCGAGAGGCGTGAGAACTCTGGCCTATATTAGCACTTTAAGCGAACCCGAGCGGATAGGACTTTTACCTGCTTTTTGTTGTATCTGCAACAGATACACTAGCAAAAGAGCCGACGCTAGGTTATTGCCTTTGTCTTTTTCTTTTGATTTTTTTTTTTGTGTTGTTTGCGTAATTTTCTCACTCTTTACTTGGTCCTCTTTTAATTGCATTCAATTTGCGTCGCTTGAAATTTTAAATTATTTCCTACAATTAAATTAAAGAGCCCACTGCGCTTACAATGGGGGCGCAAGTATGCGCGTGATGAGCCGAAGAAAAGAAAAATTATTTACAGCAATTTGCACGAGACAGATTTTTATTACACCAATTTAAGCCGATTTAACAAATTGTGAAGGTGTGAAGGGATTTTGGAAAAGGGTGTGCAGAATATTAGGGCTTTCTCTAAACATTGGGAAAGGTTGCTGTCAAAATGCTGAGAAAATGACATTAGGAAATGGCAGATTTCTTATTTAGATGCAAAAGCTGTTCTTAGAATTTCAGAAAATTATCTCACAGTAAATAATAAAATAGAATAAATTTATTAAATAGCCTTGAATTCATAAGTGTAAATGGTATAAAAAAGCAAACAATTTTTTTGAATAATTTTCGTACCTTAACTATTTGTAGATTAGGTTAAGTTATGTTAGGCACTTAAAGCCATTCTTTATATAGCACTCATGGCATTACGAATTCCTCTTTCACTTCGACTACATTCCTGGTAACTTAGAACACTACGGGGCGGAAACTACTTAAAGCGGCATCTCTTCCGCGCACTTTCGAGGGATATATGGATTGGGCGGAGGCGTAGTGAGTATTATCGCAGAATGTTAGAAGCTCAAGGATAGATTAGAGGAGAAATTTTCTGCCGGGAGCTCTCAGTCAATCTTTCAACTCGCTGACAGTGAGCTCACAGCTAGTCAAGAAGTATACGTCATCACTAACTTTCATATTCTACTTTTGTATGCCTGACCACAGCGGAATCATAGGAAACTGTAAGAAAGAGCATCTTATCTAAAAAAATCCTACCAGGATGGGAACGAGCAGATTTTCCCTGTCTTCGTGCACGCGGGCAGGGGATCTATGGAGTCCATAGTATGGACCGAGCGCAAGCTCAAGCGTTGGTGAGCAACCCGCAAAAGCCCTATGGTCGTTAGTGGAACATAGGAACGTAAAAGATCCATGGAACTACTATCACTTAACAAGGTTCACATGGCTACAATGATAGGTGTCCTAACTGCACACTGTTCCATTTGGCACTCACGCGTTGGGCGCCACTTATTACATTTTCAGGGAAGACAATTTTTCTCCAGTGTCTAGTTTTGGCCAGTGTTCAGTTGTCATATTTTCTACGCCCGGCAAATTGACTGGAATTGATAGTAGCCGAGCTATAGGTGCTCGGTCAATATGCGATGGCCTTTTTGGTCTATACCTAGGTGTTCTGGGTATCACAACTGGCAGTCATTTCTAGCTACCTGTGGGACATTCATATGTAGTCTGATATTATTTTCGGCACAATTTTATAAAGGGTATTTTAAATTTGACAAGATTTGTGATTACGAAATCGAAACTTCCCAGATTTCTACCGGGTCAGCTCGGTTGCAATCCTCTAATTATTTTGGCGAATGTTTCATGCCGCTTTAACAACACCGATATCTAGGCTGTTGAGCTGTGGTCTTTTTTAAGCTTTACTGATTACAGATAAAAAATATTTAATACATAATATTTATTTATTTTTACTGTCACGCTACATCAGTAGCAAATCTTTAAGAACATCCTCTTCCTTTTATTTCACAAGTGATCTACGCAGGGTGACGAGGACGTCTATTTCTACATTAGTTAATTGAATTATACACCAATATAAAATAAGAAAAACAGCAAAGAAAATATAGAAGTCAGCATAACATAACTTCATTAAAAGAATTTGCTTAAAAATACTAGAACCCGCTTCAATAGGAAATACTTGGGTATGGTGCACCAGTCACCTTGTCATAAAAAGTTGCTCATACGCCCCGCCGTTTACACATATTTCAAAAATATTATTAAATCAGTGCGTCAGGCTGACTTATGAAATTTACATCGTAGTTTTTTTTCAATAGTCTTTTATGATTCCATTTCCTTTACCACTAACTTATGTCAGCATTTGCAGCTGTCCATTGGGACATATGTATACCACATAAAAACTCGGAAAACTAGTATACATCTTTTCCAGCTGTACATACATATATACTTGTATGTAAATGCTAAGACAGTCAAAATTTTGAAACTTTACAAAAATACTACAAACTCACTCTACAAAATACATATGCATACATACAGATTGCTGTTGTAGTGGGCGAGTTCGAAGAGTGTGTGTGAAGAGGCCAGCTGAGCCACAACAAACATGCAATTGCGGAGTGCAAGAATGCATTGACAATGTGGAATATGCACACGTGGGACCATCAGCAATTCAAAAGCACTTTTGCCTTGCCGAAGTGTGTACTGCATACTTTGGCCCAACAGTAATGACCCTACAATGAATAAGAGAAATGTATTTATAAATATTTTTACAGAAATATGTGTGTGTTAATGCTTATGTGGAGTATTCTAAGTGAGTTCGTTCGTTCGTTCGTTTGTTTATTGTCGCGCGTCAATTTGATGACACTTGAAAGCACGATTTTGCCAAAAAACATGTGTCGTAACATTCCGTTCATTTTGGCTTGTTTCTTTTGTTATACTTTGGCCACTTGTACCACTTCTGTCGCTGCTGGTGCAAATTTATGCAAGCCGCCACGAAGTCATTGTCAATTTACATACACACCATGTTCGAATTGACAAATGTTGCTCGCATGTGAGCACAAGGAAGCGCTAAACAAGAGAAAGACAAACTTTTTAAAGGCGCTACAGCTGGAAATCTGCATGAGGAAGTTGGCGTTTACGCCTGTAAGCAAGTAATTTGTTGTGCCCTGCAAGAAACACTTAGCTGATACATAATTCCATATTGAAATAAAATCCAAATAATATAATTTAGAAATAATATCTTATTCAAATATGTACATATATCGTAAAAGAGTCGTCGCTCAAACAAATACACCTTGTTCGTGGTAATCCACAAATTTCCTTAATATTACCTATTTAATATACATGGTTTCGAACAATAATCTGTGCCAAATTTTGTGAAATTAAAAAGTTTTCCATATAAGAACTCGATTTTGGTCATTCACTTGGTTTGGCAGCTACATGCTATAGTGAGAAACTCTTGGGAAGAAAAAGACGTGTGCAAATATATAGATAGACGGACAAACAGAGACCCATTACGCTGATCATGTATAGTATATATATAAACTGAACTACAAATTTCATGCCGTGTTTAGGTGGAAACCAATTTAAATTAAAAATATACTCAATTCAGGTTTTTAAACTCAAAGTTGCTCAGTATTTACATACTGGCATAAAATATTGCCCGATTTCGACCGAATAAAGAGAAAAATAAAGAATAAGTATATCCTTATCATCTGCGTGGAATAAATGCGGTTGCAAGACAATTACTTAGGAGTTGTTCTGAAGGCTGCAGTTGGCACTTGAAGCAGATAGGCAGACTAAAAACCTTTCAATCTTGAACCCAACTGAGTACTGAGTATATGCGGTCCATATGTGACTTATCCTAATCAAATAATTGACTGTGGTATCAGAATTAAGAGTGATCGGTTCATAATCTAAATCCAATACCGAAATTTCTAAAAAAATTGGTTTATTGCTATAAGCTTCCATTACTACTCAATAACACTGAGCAAAAACCCAACAGGCATGTAGTATTTCAGTAAATGTAAATTCTGAAAAATTAAAATTAGTTTCTCAAGGTAATTTCTTATCCATTATCACACATGGTTTACTGTACCTGCAAGGCATTTTCTGACGCACACCCACACCAAAGCAGTCAATTTATTTAAGTATGTGTCTCATTATTGTCAGCATTCGCACTTCAATGTCAAAGTTACTCGTAAATTTAATCTAAAAGTATGCTCCTTTGGAGATGTGCGCGGCGAATTTACACTCCCATGCACTTAAATTGTGTATATGTATGCATACACACACATATATGTACATCCGCAAATCTTTCTAATGAAATTGTCAATTTGTCGCGCTTTGTTAGTTAAATTTTTAAACTGACATAGAGGCGGAGATATAACAACAATAAAATGGATTAACTTTGAGCGCAGCGGTGACTTTTCGAAATTGTGAATTTAGAATATTTATTAAGAAAATAAAACGGAACTATGTATGCGAAACATATGTACATATATATCCACTTATTCAAATTGTAGCCTACAAAAGAAACTGGCATATTGCTAATATTGACATAGAGACATACAAAAGGAAGTAATTTTGTTTTATTTAATAACAATAAAAGCGCGCAAATACCTATCCTTTAGAATTAAAGTTAAAGGAAGGAATTTTTTTGAAAATGAAATACAAATTTTGAATGGAAAAAAAATTAATTGAAAATTTTACCACTTTCCTAGCAATTTGTAGATACCTTGCCGATATAAATGTTAATTTTTTGAAGCAAACCCACCAGACACCCAACTTTTGATAAACCACACCTTTTCGATCAATTTTTGCAGTCAATGTTGATGGTTGTCACGGGATAATCATGATTTTCTTAATATAAATTCGATGCAAAACTGATTATATTTCGTGTCTTTGAAGCAAAATTTACGAGTGTTTTTTCGTGTTTTCATTCAATTTATTCCATTTTTCCTAGCTCTCAAACGAGTTGAAAATGTTTGTTGTGCAACTTTTTGTACCATTTTCATGCAATTTTCACGTCTTCACTTCACATATCAAAATCATTTCCTTTGTACCGTTGAAACCTTCTATATATGCTGATTCTGATGGAATGGATTTTCACCATATGCCTCGACAAGCATTAAATGCGACTCTGTAGCACTTTTCTTCTAATGTAAAAAATTAAGGATCGTTCTTAACAAATTTTCCACACTAAAATATTTGTATCTTAACGTTAATACAGGCATGCCTGGTATATACTGACGGGAGTGGGAGGTAGAATCTTTTTAGCAAAATTAGATACCTGTGAACTTGACAAGCTGGCCGACAGGGATAATGCTCGAAAATTCTACGAAATAATGCGGCGGCTAACCGATCTAGCGACCGATGCCCAGAGCATACTAAAATTATGTAGGGAACACTTCTCCAGCCTCCTGGATGGCAGTGAAAGTACAACGCTACGAGAAGGCGGACCCGATTCCCCAATCGATAACGTTGGGGCATTGGTGTTCCATTGCCCGGCAAAGCGGCGGGGGCCGATGGATTGCCGACCGACCTATTCAAACACGGCGGCGAAGAACTGAAAAGGACCATGCATCAATTTCATTGTAAAATATGGTCGGACGAAAGCATGCCCAACGATTGGAATTTAAGTGTGCTCTGCCCAATCCACCAAAAGGGAGACCCCACAATCTGCGCCAACTGCCGTGGGATAAGCCTCCTCAACATCGCATATAAGGTTCTATCGAGCGAATTGTGTGAAAGCCCACCGTCAATAAACTGATTGGACCTTATCAGTGTGGCTTTAGATCTGGCAAATAAACAACCGACCAGATATTCACCATGCGCCAAATTTTGGAAAAGACCCGTGAAAGGAGAATCGACACACACCACCTCTTCGTCGATTCTAAGCTGCTTTCGACAGCACGAAAAGGAGCTGCCTTTATGCCGCGATGTCTGAATTTGGTATCCCCGCAAAACTAATACATCTGTGTAAACTGACGCTGAGTAACACCAAAAGCTCCGTCAGGATCGAGAAGAACCTCTCCAAGACTTCCGATACCAAACGAGGTTTCAGACAAGGCGACTCCATGTCGTGCGACTTCTTCAATCTACTGATGGAGAAAATAATTCGAGCTGCAGAACTTAATCAAGCAGGTACAATCTTGTATAAGACTGTAAAACTGCTGACGTAGGCCGATGCTATTGATATCATCGGTCTCAATAGCCGCGTCGTTAGTTCTGCTTTCTCCAGACTGGACAAGGAAGTAAAGCAAATGGGTCTGACAGTGAACGCGGGCAAGACGAAATATCTCCTGTCATCAAACAAACAGTCGCCGCACTCGCGACTTGGCTCTCACGTCACTGTTAACAGTCATAACTTCGAAGTCGTAGATAATATCGTCTATCTTGAAACCAGCATTAACACCACCAATAATGTCAGCCTAGAAATCCAACGCAGGATTACTCCTGCCAACTGGTGCTACTTCGGACGAACAAAAACCAAACTCTATAAGTCACTCATTATTCCCATCCTGCTATATGAGGCTTGGACGATGACAACAACTGATGAGTCGACGTTGCGAGTTTTCGAGAGAAAGGTTCTGCGAAAGATTTATGGTCCTTTGCGCTTTGGCCACGGCGAATATTGCATTCGATGGAACGATGAACTGTACGAGATATATGACGACATTGACATAGTTCAGCGAATTAAAAGACAGCGGCTACGCTGGCTAGGTCATGTTGTCCGGATGGACGAAAACACTACAGCTCAGAAAGTATTCGTCGCAGTACCTGCCAGGGGAAGCAGAGGAAGAGGAAGACCTCCACTCGGTTGGAAAGACCAAGTGGAGAAGGACCTGGCTTCGCTTGGAATATCCAATTGGCGCCACGTAGCGAAAAAAAGAAACGACTGGCGCGTTGTTGTTAACTCGGCTATAATCGCGTAAGCGGTATCTACGCCAGTAAAGAAGAAGAAGAGGTACCTGTAATTTTTCTGACATTTGTAAAGTGCATTAACTAGCAAGAGCAGATACCACCCTACTATTAGACTCCGATAAAAAGGGAATATACTTTATATTCCTCCGCCCATTTTAGACTTTTTACCGACAAACATTTTACAGTTATTATATCCTGAATCTCGTTGGCCACAATTCCTGTCTTTGTGAACAAGAAGAAAAACGTGATAGAAAGCTGTAGAAAATCTTCTAAGTGAATGAAGCCTTTGTATAGAGGAAATTCAACTATCAATCGAATTTCATCAGGAGAACAAAATGGAGTAGCCATTATATTTTTTCTTCTATCACCATGGGATGAATTTACTAATTGAAGTAAGTAAGAAATTAATAAAAATTTAGCTTTTGTCAACCTATGGTATAGACTTTGGAAAATGATTGCTGACACATTTTAAATACATACATATATTCTAAAATATTCACTTCCATTAT
Source organism: Bactrocera tryoni (assembly GCF_016617805.1). Taxonomy (NCBI): domain Eukaryota; kingdom Metazoa; phylum Arthropoda; class Insecta; order Diptera; family Tephritidae; genus Bactrocera; species Bactrocera tryoni. The sequence goes on along the minus strand of NC_052499.1, from coordinate 38,627,622 downwards.
GCTTGTTTGAAAATCTGTTTCGAAATCTTTTGAAAACTTAAATGTCAGTAAACCAGAAGTACGACTAATGAAAAATCAAAGGGCACTTGAACTTAAATGAATTTACAGTTCCAAAGTACCAATAGTAGAAATCCAGGAAGAACAAATTCATGGTTGACGATGCCTTAGTGTCAAAAAAAAAACAATAAGTATCGTTTTCACTTTGGATTTCTTCATTCTTCCGGTCTTCATCAGCGACCTCATCCCTGCCCTCCAAAAAAGCCTAGTTCCACCGAAACACACCACTTCTTGCTAAATCAACATCTGGGTAAGCCTGCTTGATCATATCAAACGTCTCTGTCGCAGATTTACCGAGTTTCACACAGAATTCAATCGCGTACCTCTGATCTAACGAACGCTGCATTTTAGGTTTGCACCACTCACAGAAACACGTCACACGAAATGTTTGTCCTGAACTAGGAACGCCTCTATCGAAGACAGTCGGCGCGCACACGCTCCGAAGTACAGTCGCGGCGGAAGAAAACAGTCCAATACCAAGTTTCATCAGGATAACTCAATGTTTACAAAAGTCATCATTTAAACTGATAGACGGATGAATAGTCACTCGAAATTCAACTCGTGTCGTCTTGCTATTCATTTATATGCATATGACTCCATTGTTAACTCAATTAGTTTAAGATGAAGCAAACAACAATTATGTGAACAAAAATATAATACTCGCTGATGCAATATGTTGCGAGAGTATAAAAAAATACTAAAAAATAAGAAAAATGTCCGATCTACTGTATGCGCAGCCTAACAAAATTCACTTATTCGCCAATGCAATGTAAACAGGTTTAAAAATTTAATTAAAATAATATCACAAACAACTAAAAGTTCAATCATTTGTGAATAGAAATCAATAGCACACGAATCTTATACACCACTCTGTATAATTTATGCAATTATTTTTGTAGTTTTTCTTTTGTGGGAAATTAAATTAAATTCGAGAAGAAAGAAAAATTCTATTGCATTATTTCATCGAATTAACGTTTTTGTGCGCCTCAAAATATGCAAATTTCCAACCGCAATTGCAGGCACAGTGTATGCTAATGCTCCGCAGACTAAGACAGCGTCTGTCTAAATGGGAACTTGACATTCGAAAAATATTCAACAGACATGTGAAGTGCTCATTTCGCAAGTGAAACAAAAATAACAAGCATTTTTGCTGTAAAATGAATATAAGTGAATATGTAAGTGTGTACGCACACAGAATGTAGAAAGGAAGAATAGGAAAAGTCAAAATTCAAATACACATAAAGACCATAAGTGGGTTTGTTGCCACAGGAAAAGAAGTAACGAAATAATGAAATTTGAATTGGAAGTGTAATGCGTGCTTGCCAATTTATGAAACCTGCTGGAGGGGAGTGTGTGTGTGTGTGTGTGTAAGTATGCCTGTACGAGTTATGCGTGCGGAGTTGCAATTGCTCAAACTTCCGTCTTAGACAACATACGATTGCGACTGCTTTTGCGAATGACGACTGTTTGCTTTTTTGATTGTAGCCAAACTTGTGAGCGGTTCTAGGCAATGGAGCAATCGTAAGACGCTTGCTAATGTTGTTTTTGGTGATTTTTGCATGCTCTGTCTTTGCCATTTTCTAGCATCACAATTGAATTATTCCGTTTGATTTGCTGGTTTCCCTAACACGCGTTTGCATGCAGCCATATATGTACGTCTTGTAGCGTAACAGCTGTGCTGGCAACATAAGCAGTAGGGCATACTTAAATATGCGCATAAGCGTGAACATAAATTAAACGCTCACATGCTTACAGGGACTCATATATTTATTTGTTTTTGCTCTGTTGGTTTTCATTTACGCTGAACTTATGCGTGTACGACTGACTACGGCGAGCACTGAAATAATATATTTGCGCGCGTAAAAGTATGCTAATATATGCAATATGAGCTAACACATGCGTGCTTACAACCAGCTGCCGTGTACGATTTGTATGCAGGCTTGCTTCAAATCAATACTTTTCCTGAGCAACACTGTTTGAGTATATGTTGTGTTCTTCGATTCGCCTCAAATGGCAACTGCTGCCGTACTCAGCACATTTCTTAGTAAAACTCCTACTTCAACTTTGACCCTCGGGCTCACAGCCCAAAATAAAAACAACAAAATCAATTTTAACAAATAAGAAACTGCCTATATCCGTCGCAAAGCACATCTCTGCATTTCATAGCCTGTTCAATTGGATAACCTCGTTTTCGCATAGTCGCATAATTTGCTGAACAAATTCCTCCCATTAACCTTAATGCGTGTCGGCAAATTGTCCATACTGCATTTGTCAATGAATTTATGCCCAACTCCTTAAACGTTTTTTCATGGAAAAGTTGCTCCGAACTAAATATGTAGTGCCATAGTGGCTTGAAATGAACATATTTATATTATTGTAATAAAAAACCACCCCGAAGAACTATTTCAAGAACACTTTCCGTAATCACAATTTTTACGAAAACAAAGTAAAATCTATAAAAGCCCCGTGTATCCAAAATCCGTATTGGTTTTATGAGCAGGGAAAACTTTGAACGCAGTGGAAGTTCAAAGGTAACAGATAATAACAAAATTCTACCGATCTATATGTTTGTAACACCCAAAGGGAAAAGTCGGTAATCCATCACCATGATGAGTTGAATTACTCATATCCGGCTGTATTAGAGTGATTGAAAATTTTTTTTTTTTTTTTCGTTTCGTACTCGGAAAAATAGGTTCCTAGACACCTCTAAGAAAGCCTCTCCAAACATGAGTTTTTAATTGTAACGGGAAGGTCCTCCTACATACAGTTTTCTATTTTTTCTTATTATCAGATAGAAACATTTATATCTCGCTTCCAACTACTTGAAAAAATATCTTGTTCCTAGGATTTTGTAGGAAATTGAATGCTCTACAAAACAGGTCTATTATGATTTTTTCGTAAACCCAACCGTTTAAAAGATATTAACAGTTAAAATTTTATTATTTTTGGGAAAATTTCTTATTTCTTATGAATTTTATAACTCAATGAAAAAAAATTATTATGAATAAGGTTTTTGGAGAGGCTTTCTTAGAGGTGTCTAGGAACCTATTTTTCCGAGTACCAAACGAAAAAAAAAAAAAATTTTTTTTTTGAATCACTCTAATAATTACAATGCAAATCATTGTTTTTTTCTTTTAATTTTCATTTAATATACTGTTAAATACATGTATATAGTGTAGTAATTAACCAATTCAGCTCAGTGCCTCTAGTTTAAATTAATAATTTCTTGATATGAAATAAATATAACCGGATAAACTCTGTACACGTCTTCGTTAGTAAGAAAGTAAGTAGGAGTTCGCAGATGGGCGTAATCGGACACCTGACACGCCCAAAAAACTACAATTAGCGAAAAATTAATAAATAATTACACCAGCAGATAATGGGGGTGGCACTGCCAATTTTTTGGTGAAATCCAACGGGTCTCGGGACCCGACAAACCGATTTCAACTAAATTTAGTACGTGGCATTTTATTCATATACCTATGAACTACAACCACGCCAACTTCCCATATACAGTAGAGGCCCGCTAATCCGGACATGGCCTAATCCGGATTCCACTGTAATCCGGACAGGGTTAAAAAACTCAAAATTTCTATTATGTCCCTTGTAAACCGGACGACATTCTCTATCCGTATTCTCTAATCCGGATCACGTGTTTATTATTCACTACATTCGCTTTTATGCCTTATTGGTTTAAGTTTTTTTGGTTTTTTTGGAACATGTGTATATTTGTTATAACAAACAAACAGAAATTTTTAAATATTTTTTCATAATACATAGTTCTGATATGTCTTTGGTAATCCGGATTTCCTTATATTCCGGATAGGGGCCGGTTTTAATTGATCCGGATTAGCGGGCCTCTACTGTAACACAAATCTAAATTTTAATTGATTCTTTTACTATTAACTATGCGCTAATAATTCTTATTGATTATGCCTCCTTATGACCAAAATTACCGAAATACAACTAAAACTGTTCAAGCTCTTAGGTACCGAATATGTGGACCCTAATCCGATAATAAGTTGCTTTAAATCATTAGATTAACATATTTAACT